>NW_026651877.1:202500-302500 GCF_029873635.1 Malania oleifera | reverse complement strand
TAGGGTCTAGGATTTTGGGTTTTGGGTTAAGGGTTCTCGATTTAGGGGTTTTGGGTTTAGGGTTTATGTTTAGGGTTTAGGGTTTGTCAAACTTTAATGATTATGGTTTAGTTTTTAGGGTTTTAGGTTTTAAGGTTTACGATTTAGGGTTTAGTGTTTTAAGTTTAGGGTTTAGTGTTGAGGGTTTAGGGTTTAGTGTTTAGGGTTTAAGGTGTAGGGTCTAAAGTTTAGGGTTTTTTAGGGTTAGTGTTTAGGGTTTAGGGTTTAGGGTTTAGTGTTAGGGTTTAGGGTTTTGGGTTTTGGGTTTTGGGTTATGTGTTTAGGGCTTTAGTGTTTAGGTTTTAGCGTTTAGGGTTCATGTTTAGGAATAAGGTTTAAGGTTTAGGGTTTGGGTTTAGGGTCTAGTGTTTACCGTTTTAAGGTATAGTGTTTACATTTTAAGGTTTAGTGTTTGGGGCGGTAAGGTTTATGGCTTAGTGTTTTATGTTTTAGGATTTAGGGTTTAGGGTTTAGGGTTTAGTGTTTAGGGTTTAGGGTTTAGGGGTTTAGGGCTTAGGGTTTAAGGTTTAGGGTTTAGGTTTAGGGTTTAGGGTTTAGCGTTTAGAGCTTTTAGCATTTAAGGTTTTGGGTTTATTTTTTAGGGCTTAGGGTCCATCAAACTTTAAAGATTATGGTTTAGTTTTTAGGGTTTTAGGTTTCGGGTTTAAGGTTTAAGGTTTACGGATTAATGTTTTCGATTTTAGGGTTTAGTGTTTGGGGTATAGGGTTTAGTGTTCAGTGATTAGGGTTTAGTGTTTAAGGTTTAAGGTTTAGGGTCTATGGTTTAGGGTTTTTAGGGTTTAGTGTTTTGGGTTTAGGGATTAGGGTTTCGGGTTTAGGGTTTAGGGTTTTGGGTTTTGGGTTTATGGGTTTTGGGGTTTTGGGTTTAGGGGTTTTGGGTTAGGGGTTTAAGGTTTAGGGTTTATGTTTAAGGTTTAGGGTTTAGGGCTTTTAGGGTTTAAGATTTAGGATTTAGGGTTTGGGGTTTAGGGTTTAGGGTATGTCAAACTTTGAAGATTATGGTTTAGTTTTTAGGGTTTTAGGTTTAGGGTTAAAGGTTTAAGGTTTACGATTTAGGGTTTAATGTTTTAGGTTTTGGGTTTAGTGTTGAGGGTTTAGGGTTTAGTGTTTAGGGTTTAAGGTTTAAGGTCTAAAGCTTAGGGTTTTTTGGGTTTAATGTTTAGGGTTTAGTGTTAGGGTTTAGGGTTTAGTGTTAAGGTTTAGGGTTTAGTGTTAGGGTTTAGGGTTTAGGGTTTAGGGTTTTGGGTTTGTGGTTTTGGGTTTTGGGTTATGTGTTTAGGGCTTTAGTGTTTAGGTATTAGGGTTTAGGGTTTAGGTTTAGGAATAAGGTTTAAGGTTTGGGGTTTGGGTTTACCGTTTTAAGGTATAGTGTTTACATTTTAGGGTTTAGTGTTTGGGGTGGTAAGGTTTTGGGCTTAGGGTTTGATGTTTTAGGATTTTCGGTTTTGGGTTTAGGGTTTAGGGTTTAGGGGTTTAGGACTTAGGGTTTATGGTTTAGGGTTTAGGTTTAGGGTTTAGCGTTTAGGGTTTAGAGCTTTTAGCGTTTAAGGTTTTGGGTTTATTTTTTAGGGCTTAGGGTCCATCAAACTTTAAAGATCATGGTTTAGTTTTTAGGGTTTTAGGTTTAGGGTTTAAGATTTAAGGTTTACGATTTAGTGTTACGGTTTTAGGGTTTAGTGCTTAGGGTATAAGGTTTAGTGTTCAGTGATTTGGGTTTAGTGTTTAAGGTTTAAGGTTTAGGGTCTATGGTTTAGGGTTTTTAGGGTTTAGTGTTTTGGGTTTAGGGATTAGGGTTTACGTTTTAGGGTTTAGGGTGTAGTGTTTAGGGTTTAGGGTTTAGGGTCTAGGATTTAGGGTTTGGGGTTTAGGGTTTTGGGTTTAGGGTTTAAGGTTTAGGGTTTATGTTTAGGGTTTAGGGTTTAGGGCTTTTAGGGTTTAAGATTTAGGATTTAGGGTTTGGGGTTTAGGGTTTAGGGTTTAGGGTATGTCAAACTTTGAAGATTATGGTTTAGTTTTTAGGGTTTTAGGTTTAGGGTTTAAGGTTTAAGGTTTACGATTTAGGGTTTAGTGCTTTAGGTTTTGGGTTTAGTGCTGAGGGTTTAGGGTTTAGTGTTTATGGTTTAAGGTTTAGTGTCTAAAGTTTAGGGTTTTTTGGGTTTCGGGTTTAGGGTTAGGGTTTAGTGCTTAGGGTTTAGGGTTTAAGGTTTTGGGTTATGTTTTTAGGGGTTTAGTGTTTAGGTATTAGGGTTTAGGGTTCAAGTTTAGGAATAAGGTTTAAGGTTTAGGGTTAGGGTTTACTGTTTTAAGGTATAGGGTTTACATTTTAGGGTTTAGTGTTATGGGTGGTAAGGTTTAGGTTTTAGGGTTTTATGTTTTAGGGTTTAGGGTTATAGGTTTAGGGTTTAGGGTGTAGAGTTTTAGGGTTTAGGATTTAGTGTTTTAGGGTTTAGGGTTTAGGGTTTAGGGTCTAGTGTTTAGGGTTTAGGGTTTAGGTTTTAGGGTTTCGTGTTTAAGGTTTAGGGTTTAAGGTTTAGCAAAAGATTTCTGAAGTGATGGTACGATTGGTTTCCGAGTTTGGAGTCAGTTTGGTATTATTGTTTAAGGTTTAGTTTTTAGGGGTTATGGTTTTTGGTTTAGCGTCCATCAAACGGTTTTGGGTTTAGGGTCTGTCAAACTTCAAAGACTATGGTTTTGTTTTTTGGGTTTTGGGTTTAGGGTTTAAGGTTTAAGGTTTACATTTTAGGGTTAATGGTTTTAGGGTATAGTGTTTAAGGTTTAAGGTTTATGGTCTAGGGTTTAGGGTTTACGATTTAAGGTTTAGGGTTTAGGGTCTGGGATTTCGGTTTTATGGTTTAGGGTTTTGTGTTTAGGGTTTAGGGTTTAGAATTTAGGGTTTACAGTTTAGGGTTTAGGGTTTAGGGGTTTACGGCTTAGGGTTTAAGCTTTAGGGTTTAGGTTTAGGGTTTAGGGTTTAGAGTTTTTAGCGTCTAAGGTTTAGGGTTTTTTATTTAAGGCTTAGGGTCCGTCAAAATTTAAAGATTATGGTTTAGTTTTTTGGTTTTAGGTTTAGGGTTTAAGGTTTAAGGTTTACGATTTAGGGTTTAGTGTTTAGGGTTTAGGGTTTAGTGTTCAGTGATTAGGGTTTAGTCTTTAAGGTTTGTGGATTAGGGTCTATTGTTTAGGGTTTTTAGGGTTTAGTGTTTTGGGTTTAGGGATTAGGGTTTAGGGTTTAGGGTTTAGGGTGTAGTGTTTAGGGTTTAGGGTTTAGGGTTTAGGATTTAGGGTTTTGGGTTTTGGGTTTTGGGTTTAGGGGTTTTGGGTTTTGGGTTTAAGGTTTAGGGTTTATGTTTAGGGTTTAGGGTTTAGGGTTTAGGGTTTAAGGTTTAGGGTTTAGGGTTTAGGGTTTGTCAAACTTTAAAGATTATGGTTTAGTTTTTAGGGTTTTAGGTTTAGGGTTTAAGGTTTAACGTTTACGATTTTGGGTTTAGTGTTTTAGGTTTAGGGTTTAGTGTTTAGGGTTTAAGGTGTAGGGTCTAAAGTTTAGGGTTTTTTGGGTTTAGTATTTAGGGTTTAGGGTTTGGGGTTTAGGGTTTAAGATTTAGGGTTTTGGGTTTAGGGTTTTAGGTTATCTGTTTAGGGCTTTAGTGTTTAGGTATTAGGGTTTAGGGTTCAGGTTTAGGAATAAGGTTTAAGGTTTAGGGTTTGGGTTGAGGGTTTTGGGTTTAGGGTTTTAGGTTATCTGTTTTGGGCTTAAGTGTTTAGATATTAGGGTTAGGGTTCAGGTTTAGGAATATGGTTTAAGGTTTAAGGTTTGGGTTTAGGGTCTAGGGTTTGCCATTTGAAGGTATAGTGTTTACATTTTATGATTTAGTGTTTGGGGTGGTAAGGTTTAGCGCTTAGGGTTTTATGTTTTAGATTTTTGGGTTTAGGGTTTAGGGTGTCGAGTTTTAGGGTTTAGGATTTAGTGTTTTAGAGTTCAGGGTTTTGGGGCTAGTGTTCAGGGTTTGGGGTTTAGGGTTTAGGGTTTCGTGTTTAAGGTTTAGCAAAAGATTTCTGAAGTGATGGTACGATTGGTTTCCGATTTTGGAGTCGGTTTGGTATTATGGTTTAAGGTTTAGTTTTTAGGGGTTATGATTTTGGGTTTAGCGTCCGTAAAACGGTTTTGGGTTTAGGGTCTGTCAAACTTCAAAAATTATGGTTTTCTTTTTTGGGGTTTATGTTTAGGGTTTAAGGTTTAAGTTTTACGGTTTAGGGTTAATGGTTTTAGGGTATAATGCTTAAGGTTTAAGGTTTAAGGTTTATGGTCTAGGGTTTTGGGTTTTGGGTTTATTATTTAGTGTTTAGGGTCTAGGGTTTATGGTTTAGGGTTTATGATTTAAGGTTAAGGGTTTAAGGTTTAGGGTTTAGGATGGTTTAAGATTTAAGGTTTAGGTATAAGGTTTAGGGTTTAGGGTTTTTAGCGTTTAAGGGTTTAGGGCTTATGGTTTTTGGTTTAGGAGTTTAGGGTTTAGGGTTTAGGTTTAAGGTTTATGGTTTATGATTTTTAGGGTTTAGAGTTGAGGGTTTAGGGTCTAGGGTTTAGGGTCCGTCAAACTTTAAAGATTATGGTTAAGTTTTTAGGGATTAGTGTTTAGGGTTCAGGGTTAAGGGTTTTGTTTTTAGGGTTTAAGGCTGAGGGTCTAAGGTTTAGGGTTTTTAGTGTTTAGTGTTTAGGGTTTAGGGTTTAGGGTTTAGGGTTTAGTGTTTTGGGTTTACGGTTTTAGGGTTTAGGTTTAGGGTTTAGGGTTTAGGGTTTAGGGTTTTTATGGTTTAGGGCTTAGGGTTTAGGGTCTATCAAACTTTAAAGATTATGGTTTATTTTTTAGGGGTCTAGTTTTAGGGTTTAAGGTTTAAGGTTTACGGTTTAGGGTTTACGATTTTATGGTTTAGTGTTTAGGGTTTAGGGTTTAGGGTTAAATTTTAGGGTTTAGAGTTTAGTGTTTTGGGTTTAAGGTTTAGGGTCTACAGTTTATGGTTTAGGGTTAAGGGTAGGGTTTATGGTTTTGGGTTTTGGGTTTAGGGCTTTAGGGTTTAGGTGTTTAGGTTTAGGGATTAAGGTTTTGGGTTTTGGGTTAGGGTTTAGGGTTTAGGATTTACGGTTTAGCGTCTATAGTTTGGGGTGGTAAGGTTTGGGGCTTAGGGTTTTATGTTTTGAGGTTTAGGGTTTAGGGCTTTGGGTGTAGAGTTTCAGGGTTTAGGATTTAGTGTTTTAGGGTTTAGGGTTTAGGGGCTAGGATTCAGGGTTTAGGGTTTAGGGTTTAGGGTTTAGGGTTTAGCAGAAGTTTCTGAAGCGATGGTACGATTGGTTTCAAGTTGTTGAGTCGGTTCGGGGTTATGGTTTAAGGTTTAGTTTTTAGGGGACATGGTTTAAGGTTTAGGGTCCATAAAACTTTAAAGATTATGGTTTAGTTTTTTAGGTTTTAGGTTTAGGGTTTAAGGTTTAAGGTTTACGGTGTAGGGTTAACGGTTTTAGGGTTTAGTGTTTAAGGTTTAAGGTTTATGGTCTAGGGTTTTGGGTTTTGGGTTTATTGTTTAGTGTTTAGGGTCTAGGGTTTGGGGTTTAGGGTTTAGTGTTTATGATTTAAGGTTTTGGGTTTAGGGTTTAGGGTTTAGGGTCTAGGGTTTCAAGTTTAGGGTTCAGGGTTTTGGGTTTAGGGGTGTCAAGTTTAAGGTGTAGGGGTTAGGTTTAGGGTTTAGGGTTTAGGGTTTACGATTTTGGGTTTTGGGTTAGTCAAACTTTAAAGATTATGGCTTAGTTTTTAGGGTTTTAGATTTAGGGTTTAAGGTTTAAGGTTTACAATTTAGGGTTCATGGTTTAGGATTTTGTGTTTAGGGTTTAGGGTTTAGTTTTCAGGGTTTAGGGTTTATGGTTTAGGGTTTAGGGTTTAGGTTTTCCGGTTTAGGGTTTAGGTTTTAGGGCTTTTAGGGTTTAGGATTTAGGGTTTTAGGGATTAAGGTCTTGGGTTTAGGGTTTAGTGTTTAGGGATTCGGGTTTAGGGTTTAGGGTTTAGGGTTTAGGGTTTAGGGTTACGGTTTAGGGTCAAGGGTTTAGGGTTTTTAGGGTTTAGTGTTTAGGGTTTAGGGTTTAGGGTTTAGGGTTTAGGGTTAGGGTTTTGGGTTTAGGGTTTAGGGTTGAGGATTTAGGGTTAGGGGTTTAAAGTTTAAGGTTTAGGGTTTTGCGTTTTGGTGTTTAGGGTTTAGGGCTTAGGGTTTAGGGTTTAGGTTTAGGTCTTAAGGCTTAGGGTGCAAAGTTTAGGGTTTACGATTTTAGGGTTTAGTATTTAGGGTTTAGGGTTTAGTGTTTAGGGTTTAGGGTTTAGTGTTTAGGGTTTAAGGTTTAGGGTCTAGTGTATTGGGTTTTTTCGGTTTAGTTTTTAGGGATTAGGATTTATGGTTTAGGGTTTAGGGTTTAGGGTTTAGGGTTTAGGGTTTAGGGTTTAGGGTTTAGGATTAGGGTTTTGGATTTAGGGTTTTGGTTTTTGGGTTTATCGTTTAGGGTTTTGGGTTTTGGGTTTTGGGTTAGGGGTTTAGGGTTTAGGGTTTAGGTCTTATGGTTTAGGGTTCATGTTTTGGGATTAAGGTTTAGGGTTTAGGGATACGGTTTAGGGTTTATGGTTTTCGGTTTTAGGGTATATGTTTTTCGATTTAGGGTTTAGAATTTGGGGTGGTAAGTTTTAGGGCTTAGGGTTTTGTGTTTTAGGGTTTAGGGTTTAGGGTATAGAGTTTTAGGGTTTAGGATTTAATGTTTTAGGGTTTAGGGTTTATGATTCAGGGTTTAGGGTTTTGGGTTTAGCGTTTCGTGTTTAGGGTTTTGGGTTTAGTGTTTAGCAGAAGATTTCTAAACCGATGGTACGATATGTTTTCGATATTGGTGTCGGTTCCGGGTCCTTGAAACTTTAAAGATTATGATTTAGTTTTTTGGGTTTTACGTGTAAGTTTTAAAGTTTAAGGTTTAAGGTTTAAGGTTTACGATTTAGGGTGAACGGTTTTAGGGTTTAGTGTTTAAGGTTTAAGGATTATGGTCGAGGGTTTAGGGTTTTGGGGTTATTGTTTAGTGTTTAGGGTCTAGGGTTTAGGGTTTAGGTTTTAGGGTTTAAGGTTTAGCGTTTAGGGTTTAGGGTTTAGGGTTTAGTGTTTAGGGTCTACGGTTTCGGGTTTAGGACTTAAAGTTTAACGTTTAGGGGTTTAGGGTTTAGGGTTTAACGTTTCGGGTTTCGGTTTAGGATTTAGGGTTTAGGGTTTTTAGGGTTTAGGGATTTAGGGTTTATGGTTTTTGGCTTTAGGGTTTATGGTTTAAGGTTTCGGGTTAAGGTTTAGGGTTTAGGGTTTATGGTTTTGGGTTTTTAGGGTTTTGAGCTTTGGGTTTAAGGTTTAGGGTCCATCAAACTTTAAGGATTATGGTTTAGTTTTTACGGTTTAATGTTTAAGGTTTATGGTTTAGTGTTCAGTGGTTAGGGTTTAGTGTTTAGGGTTTAAGGTTTAGGGTCTAAGGTTTAGGTATTTTAGGGTTTAGTGTTTATGGTTTAGGGTTTAGGGTTTAGGGGTTAGGGTTTAGGATTTAGTGTTTAGGGTTCAGGGTTTTGGGTTTAGGGTTTTAGGGTTTATGGTTTAGGGTTTTTAGGGTTTTGGGTTTAGGGCTTAGGGCTTTGGGTTTAGGGTTTATGGTTTAGGGTTTAGGGTTTAGGGTTTAGGGTCTACGGTTTCGGGTTTAGGGTTTAGGGTTTAGGGTCTACGGTTTCGAGTTTAGGGTTTAGAGTTTTTTGTTCAGGGGTTTAGGGTTTAGGGTTTAAGGTTTCTGGTTTGGGTTTAGGGTTTATGGTTTAGGGATTTAAGGTTTATGGTTTTTGGCTTTAGGGTTTATGGTTTAAGATTTAGGGTTTAGGGTTTAGGGTTTATGGTTTAGGGTTTTTAGGGTTTTGAGTTTAGGGTCTAAGGTTTAGGGCTTTTAGGGTCTAGTGTTTAGGGTTTAGGGTTTGGGGTTTAGGGTTTAGGACTTAGGGTTTAGGGTTTTGGGTTTTGGGTTTAGGGTTTTAGGGTTTAGGTTTTGGATTTTGGGTTTTGGGTTTTGGGTTTAGGGCTTAGGGTTTAGGGTCTGTCAATCTTTAAAGATTATGGTTTAGTTTTTAGGGTTTTGGGTTTACAGTTTAAGGTTTAAGGTTTACGGTTTAGGGTTTACTGCTTTAGGGTTTAGTGTTTAGGGTTTAGGGTTTAGTTTTTAGGGTTTAGGGTTTAGTGTTTAGGGTTTAAGGTGGAGGGTCTAGGGTTTATGGTTTTGGGTTTTGGGTTTTGGGTTTTGGGTTTACGATTTTGGGTTTTGGAATTTGGGTTTAGGGTTTAGGCATTATGGTTTAGGGTTTAGGTTTAGGGATTAAGGTTTAGGATTTAGGGTTAGGGTTTCGGGTTTAGGGTTTACGGTTTAGCGTTTAGAGTTTGGGGTGGTAAGGTTTAGGGCTTAGGCTTTTATGCTTTAGGGTTTATGGTTTAGTGTTTAGGGTGTAGAGTTTTAGGGTTTTGGATTTAGTCTTTTAGGGTTTAGGGTTTAGGGTTTAGGGGCTAGGGTTCAGGGTTTAGGGTTTTGTGTTTAGGGTTTGGTGTTTAGGGTTTAGGGTTTAGGGTTTAGCAGAAGATTTCTGAAGCGATTGTACAATTTTTTTTCCGATTTTGGAGTTGGTTCGTGGTTATGGTTTAAGGTTTAGTTTTTAGGGATTATGGTTTAGGGTTTAGGGTGCATCAAACTTTAGAGATTTCTGAAGCAATTGTACAATTTTTTTTCCGATTTTGGAGTTGGTTCGTTGTTATGGTTTAAGGTTTAGTTTTTAGGGGTTATGGTTTAGGGTTTAGGGTGCATCAAACTTTAGAGATTACGGTTTAGTTTTTTATGTTTTAGGTTTAGGGTTTAAGGTTTAAGGTTTACGGTTTAGGGTTAACAGTTTTAGGGTTTAGTGTTTAAGGTTTAAGGTTTATGGTCTAGGGTTTAGGGTTTAGGGTTTATGGTCTAGGGTTTCAGGTTTTGGGTTTTGGGTTTTGGGTTTAGGGGTTTAGGGTTGAAGGTTTAAGGTTTAGGGTTTAAGTTTAGGGTTTAGGGTTTAGGGTTTTTGGGCATTATGGTTTAGCATTCAGGGTTTTGGGTTTTTAGTCCATCAAACTTTAAAGATTATGGTTTAGTTTTTAGGGTTTTAGGTTGGGGGTTTAAGATTTATGGTTTACGATTTAGGGTTTACGGTTTTATGATTTAGTGTTTAGGGTTTAGGGTTTAGTGTTCAGGGTATAGGGTTTAGGGTTTAGTGTTCAGGGTATAAGGTTTAGTGTTTAGGGTTTATGGTTTAGGGTTTAAGGTTTAGGGCTTAGGGTTTAGGGTTTAGGTTTTGGGGCTTTTAGGGTTTAGGGTTCACGGTTTAGGGTTTTAGGGTTTAGGGTTTAAGGTTTAAGATTTGGGTTTTGGGTTTTCGGTTTTGGGTTTATGGTTTGGGGTTTAGGGTTTTGGGTTCAGGGTTTAAGGTTTAGGTCTTATAGTTTAGAGTTCATGTTTTGGGATTAAGGTTTAGGGTTTAGGGTTACGGTTTAGGGTTTATGGTTTTCGGTTTTAGGGTATAGGTTTTTCAATTTAGGGTTTAGAATTTGGGGTGGTAAGGTTTAGGGCTTTGGGTTTTGTGTTTTGAGGGTTTAGGGTTTAGGGTGTATAGTTTTAGGGTTTAGGATTCAGTGTTTTAGGGTTTAGGGTTTAGGATTCAGGGTTTAGGGTTTAAGGTTTAGGGTTTCATGTTTAGGGTTTAGGGTTTAGTGTTTAGCGGAAGATTTCTGAACCGATGGTACGATATGTTTTCGATTTTGGTGTCGGTTTCGGGTCCGTCAAACTTTAAAGATTATGGTTTAGTTTTTCGGGTTTTACGTTTAAGTTTTAAAGTTTAAGGTTTAAGGTTTATGGTTTAGGATGAACGGTTTTAGGGTTTAGTGTTTAAGGTTTAAGGTTTATGGTCAAGGGTTTAGGGTTTTGGGGTTATTTTTAGGGTTTTGGGTGTAGGGTTTAGGGTTTATGTTTTAGGGTTTAGGGTTTAGGGTTTAGGGTTTAGGGTTTAGGGTCTACGATTTCAGGTTTAGGATTTAGAGTTTAGCGTTTAGGGGTTTAGGGTTTAGGGTTTAAGGTTTCGGGTTTCGATTTAGGATTTAGGGTTTAGGGTTTTTAAGGTTTAGGGTTTAGGGATTTAGGGTTTATGGTTTTTGGCTTTAGGGTTTACTGTTTAAGGTTTCGGGTTAAGGTTTAGGGTTTTGGGTTTATGGTTTTGGGTTTTTAGGGTTTTGAGCTTAGGGTTTAAGGTTTAGGGTCCGTCAAACTTTAACGATTATGGTTTAGTTTTTACGGTTTAATGTTTAAGGTTTATGGTTTAGTGTTTAGTTTTTTGGGTTTAGTGTTTAGGGTTTAAGGTTTAGGGTCTAAGGTTTAGGGTTTTTAGGGTTTAGTGTTTATGGTTTAGGGTTTAGGGTTTAGGGGTTAGGGTTTAGGATTTAGGGTTTAGGGTTTAGGGTTTAGGGTTTAGGGTTTTAGGGTTTTGGGTTTTGGGTTTTTAGGGTTTTGGGTTTAGGGCTTAGGGTTTTGGGTTTAGGGTTTATGGTTTAGGGTTTAAGGTTTAGAGTTTAGGGTCTACGGTTTCGGGTTTAGGGTTTAGAGTTTTGCATTCAGGGGTTTAGGGTTTAGGGTTTAAGGTTTCGGGTTTGGGTTTAGGGTTTATAGTTTAGGGATTTAAGGTTTATGGTTGTTGGCTTTAGGGTTTACAGTTTAAGGTTTAGGGTTTAGGGTTTAGGTTTAGGGTTTAGGGTTTATGGTTTAGGGTTTTTAGGGTTTTGAGTTTAGGGTCTAAGGATTAGGGCTTTTAGGGTTTCGTGTTTAGGGTTTAGGGTTTAGGGTTTAGGGTTTAGGACTTAGGGTTTTGGGTTTTGGGTTTTGGGTTTTGGGTTTTAGGGTTTAGGTTTAGGGTTTAGGGTTTAGGGTTTTGGGTTTAGGGCTTAGGGTTTAGGGTCTGTCAATCTTTAAAGATTATGGTTTAGTTTTTAGGGTTTTGGGTTTAGGGTTTAAGGTTTACGGTTTAGGGTTTATGGCTTTAGGGTTTAGTGTTTAGGGTTTAGGGTTTAGTTTTTAGGGTTTTGGGTTTAGGGTTTAAGGTTTAAGGTTTACGGTTTAGGGTTTACGGCTTTAGGGTTTAGTGTTTATGGTTTAGCGTTTAGAGTTTGGGGTGGTAACGTTTAGGGCTTAGGATTTTATGCTTGAGGGTTTAGGGTTTAGGGTTTAGGGTTTAGGGTGTAGAGTTTTAGGGTTTTGGATTTAGTCTTTTAGGGTTTAGGGTTTAGGGGCTAGGGTTCAGGTTTTAGGGTTTTGTGTTTAGGGTTTGGGGTTTAGGGTTTAGGATTTAGCAGAAGATTTCTGAAGCGATTGTACGATTTTTTTTTCTGATTTTGGAGTTGGTTCGTGGTTATGGTTTAAGGTTTTGTTTTTAGGGGTTATGGTTTAGGGTTTAGGGTGGGTTAAACTTTAGAGATTACGGTTTAGTTTTTTATGTTTTAGGTTTAGGGTTTAAGGTGTAAGGTTTACGGTTTAGGGTTAACAGTCTTAGGGTTTAGTGTTTAAGGTTTAAGGTTTATGGTCTAGGGTTTAGGGTTTAGGGTTTATGGTCTTGGGTTTCAGGTTTGAGGTTTTGGGTTTTGGGTTTAGGGGTTTAGGGTTTAAGGTTTAAGGTTTAGGGTTTAGGGTTTAGAGTTTTGGATTTAGGGTTTAAGGTTTGGGGTTGTGGGTGTAGGGTTTTGGGGTTTAGGGTTTAGGGTTTAAGGTTTATGGTTTTTAGGGTTTAGGGTTTGGGGTTTAGGGTTTAGGGTTTGGGGTTTTTGGTTTAGGGTTTAGTGTTTAGTGCGTTTAAGGTTTAGGGTTTAGGGTTTTAGGGTTTAGGGTTTAGGATTTATAGTTCAGGGTTTAGGGTTTAGTGTTTAGGGTTTAGGGTTAGGGTTTAGGGTCTAGGGTTTAGGGTTTTTAGGGTTTACTATTTAGGGTTTAGGGTTTAGGGTTTAGGGTTAGAGTTTAGGTTTTAGGGTTTAGGGTTTGGGGTTTGGGGTTTGGGGTTTAGCTGTTTAGGGTTTAAGTCTTAGGGTTTAATGTTTAGGTTCGGGGCTTAAGGTTTAGGGTTTAGGGTTTAGGGTTAGGGTTTGGGGTTTAGGGTTTTCTGTTTTATGGTATAGGGTTTATGGTCTAGGGTTTAGAATTTGATTTAGGATTCAGTGTTTTGGGTTTAGGGTTTAGGGTTTAGGGTTTTGGGTCTAGGGTTTAGGTTTAGGGTTTAGGGCTTAGAGTTTAGTGTTTAGGGTTTAGGGTTTAGGGTTTAGGGCTTCAGGTTTAAGGGTTTAAGGTTTATGGTTTAGGGCTTTTAGGATTTAGTTTATCGGGTTTTGGGTTTAGGGTTTCGTATTTAGGGTTTAGGGTTAGGGTTTAGGGTTTAGAGTTTATGGTTTAGGTTTTAGGGTTTAGGGTTTCAGGTTTAGTGGTTTAGGGTTTAGGGTTTTTAGGGTTTGGGTTTAGGATTTAGTGTCCGTCAAACTTTAAAGATTATGGTTTAGTTTTTTGGCTTTTAGGTATAGGGTTTAAGGTTTTCGATTTAGGGTTAACGGTTTTACGTTTAACTGTTTAAGGTTTACGGTTAAGGGTTTTGGGTTTTGGGTTTAATGTTTAGTGTTTAGGGTCTACGATTTGGGGCTTTGGGTTTAAGGTTTACGGTTTATAGTTTAGGGTTTAGGGTTTAGGGTTTAAGGTTAGGGTTAGGTTTTAGGGTTTAGGGTTTTCTGTTTTAGGGTTTGGGGTTTACGGTTTAGGGTTTAGAGTTTTTGGGTTTGGGGTTTAGGGTTTTGGGCTTAGTGCTTAGGGTTTAGGGTTTAAGGTTTGTGGTTTAGGGTTTAGGGTTTAACGTTTCGGTTTAGGGTTTAGGGTTTAGGGATTAGGGTGGTAAGGTTTAGTGGTTTTAGGGTTTAGGGTTTAGGGTTTTAGGGTATAGGGTTTAGGGTTTTTGGTTCTGTGTTTAGGGTTTAGGGTTTAGGGTTTAGGGTTAGGGTTTAGGATTTAGGGCTTAGGTTTTTTAGGGTCTAGTGCTTAGGGTTTTGGGTTTTGGGTTTTGGGTTTAAAGTTAGGGTTTAGGGTTTAGGGTTCCGTGTTTAGGGTTTAGGGTTTAGTGTTTAGGGTTTAGTTTTTAGGGTTTAGTGTTAGGGTTTAGGGTTTAGGGCTTAGGTTTTTTAGGTTTTAGTGTTTAGGGTTTAGGGTTTAAGGTTTAGGGTTTAGGGTTTGGGGTTTAGGGTTAGGGTTTAGGGTTTACGATTTTGGGTTTTGGGTTTACGGTTTTTGGTTTTGGGTTTAGGTGTTTAAGGTTTAGGGCTTAGGGTTTAGGGTTTAGGTTTATGGCTTAGGGTTTAGGGTTCAGAGTTTGGGTTTTGGGTTTTGGGTTTTCTGTTTTAGGGTACAGGGTTCACGGTTAAGAGTTTGGGGTGGTAGGGTTTAGGGCTTAGGGATTTATGTTTTAGGGTTTTGGGTTTTTGGTTTTGGGTTTAGTCTTTTAGGGTTCAGGATTTAGTGTTTTAGGGTTTTGGGTTTTGGGTTTAGGGTTCAAGGTTCAGGGTTTTGGGTTTAGGGTTTCGTATTTTGTGTTTATGGTTTAGGGTTTAGCAGAAGAATTTTGAAGTGATGGCACGATTGGTCTCTGATTTTTTAGTTGATTTGGGGTTATGGTTTAAGGGTTAGTTTTTTAGTGTTTTATGTTTAGGGTTTAAGGTTTAAGGTTTACAGTTTAGGGTTTAGGATTTTTGGGTTTAGTGTTTAGGGTTCATGGCATAGGGTTTAGCATTTTGGGTTTTGGTTTTAAGGTTTAGGGTTTAGATTTTTCGGTTTAGGGTTTGGGGTTCAGGGTTTAGGGTTTTGGGTTTAGGGTTTAGGGTTTAGGGTTTAGGATTTAAGGTTAGGGTTTAATGTTTAGGGTTTAGGGTTTTTAGGATTTAGTATTCGGGGTTTAGGGTTTTGGGTTTGGGGTTTAGGGTTTAGGGTTAGGGTTTAGGGCTTAGAGTTTAGGGTTTAGGGTTTAGGGTTTAGGATTTCGGGTTTAGGGTTTTAGGGTTTTGGGTTTAGGGTTTTAGGGTTTAGGGTTTAGGATTTTTAGAATTTAGTGTTTAGGGTTTAGGGTTTAGGGTTTAGGGTTTTGGGTTTTGGGTTTTTGGTTTTTTGGTTTTAGGGTTTAGGTTTAGGGTTTAGGGTTTAGTGTTGTAGGGTTTAGGGTTTTTGGGGTTTAGGGCTTAGGGTTTAGGGTCTGTCAAACTTTAAAGATTATGGTTTTGTTTTTAGGGCTTTAGTTTTAGGGTTTAAGGTTTAAGGTTTACGATTTACGGTTTACGATTTTAAGGTTTAGTGTTTAGGGTTTAGGGTTTAAAGTATAGTGTTTAGGGTTTAAGGTTTACGGTCTAGGGTTTATGGTTTAGGGTTAGGGGTTTAGGGTTTATGGTTAAGGATTTTGGGTTTTTGGTTTTGGGTTTAGGGCTTTAGGGTTTAGGTGTTAAGATTTAGGGTTTAGGTTTAGGGATTAAGGTTTAGGGTTTCGGGTTAAGGTTTAGGGTTTACGGTTTATGGTTTAGCGTCTAAAGTTTGGGGTGGTAAGGTTTGGGGCTTAGGGTTTTATGTTTTAGGGTTTAGGGCTTAGGGCTTAGGGTGTAGAGTTTCAAGGTTTAGGATTTAGTGTTTGAGGGTTTAGGGTTTAGGGTTTCGTGTTTAGGGATTTGGGTTTTGGGTTTAGGAGAAGATTTCTGAAGCGATGGTACGATTTGTTTCAAGTTGTGGAGTCGGTTCGGGGTTATGGTTTAAGGTTTAGGGTCCGTCAAACTTTAAAGATTATGGTTTTGTTTTTTAGGTTTCGGGTTTAGGGTTTAAGGTTTAAGGTTTACGATTTAGGGTTAACGGTTTTAGGGTTTAGTGTTTAGGGTTTAGGGTTTTGGGTTTTGGGTTTAAGGTTTTAGGGTTTAGGTTTAGGGTTTAGGGTTTAGGGTTTTTAGGGTTTAGGGCTTATGGTTTAGGGTCCGTCAAACTTTAAAGAATATGGTTTAGTTTTTAGGGTTTTGGGTTTAGTGTTTAAGGTTTAAGGTTTACGATTTAGGGTTTACAACTTTAGGGTTTAGTGTTTAGGGTTTAAGGTGGAGGGTCTAGGGTTTTGGGTTTTGGGTTTAGTGTTTAGGGTTTAAGGTGGAGGGTCTAGGGTTTATGGTTTAGGGTTTAGGGTTTTGGGTTTAGGGCTTTAGGGTTTAGGTATTATGGTTTAGGGTTTAGGTTTAGGAATTAAGGTTTAGGATTTAGGGTTAGGGTTTAGGGTTTAGGCTTTACGGTTTAGCGTTTAGAGTTTGGGGTGGTAAGGTTTAGGGCTTAGGCTTTTAGGCTTTAGGGTTTAAGGTTTAGGATGTGGAGTTTTAGGGTTTAAGACTTAGTCTTTTAGGGTTCAGGGTTCAGGGTTTAGGGTTTAGGGTTTAGGGTTTCGTGTTTAGGGTTTAGCAGAAGATTTCTAAAGCGATTGTATGATTGGTTTCCGATTTTGGAGTTGGTTCGAGGTTATGGTCTAAGGTTTAGTTTTTAGGGGTTATAGTTTAGGGTTTAGGGTTCGTCAAACTTTAGAGTTTGCGGTTTAGTTTTTAAGGTTTTAGGTTTAGGGTTTAAGGTTTAAGGTTTACGTTTTAGGGTTAACAGTTTTGGGGTTTAGTGTTTACGGTTTAAGGTTTATGGTCTAGGGTTTAGGGATTTGGGTTTATTGTTTAATATTTAGGGTCTAGGGTTTAGGGTTTAGGATTTAAGGTTTAGGGTTTAGGTTTAGCGTTTAGGGTGTAGGGTTTTTAGGCATTATGGTTTAGTGTTTAGGGTTTTGGGTTTTGGGTTTTTGTTCCGTCAAACTTTAAAGATTATGGTTTTGTTTTTAGTGTTTTAGGTTGAGGGTTTAAGGTTTATGGTTTACGATTTAGGGCTTATGGTTTTATGATTTAGTGTTTAGGGTTTAGGGTTTAGGGTTTAGTGTTCAGGGTATAGGGTTTAGTGTTCAGGGTTTAGGGTTTATGGTTTAGGGTCCAAGGTTTAGGTTTTTTAGGGTTTAGTGTTTAGGGTTTAGGGTTTAGGGTTTAAGATTTTGGGTTTAGGGTTTAGGGTTTTGGGTTTAAGCTTTTAAGGTTTAGGTTTAGGGTTTAGGGTTTAAGGTTTAGGGTTTAGGGTTTATGATTTAGGGTTTAAGGTTTAGGGTTCATGGTTTTGGGTTTTGGGTTTGGGGTTTTGGGTTTAGTTGTTTAGGGTTTAGGTATTATGGTTTAGGGTTTAGGTTTAGGGATTAAGGTTTAGGATTTAGCATTAGGGTTTAGGGTTTGGGGTTTATGGTTTAGCGTTTAGAGTTTGGGGTGGTAATGTTTAGGGCTTAGGCTTTTATGCTTTAGGGTTTAGGGTTTAGGGTTTAGGATGTAGAGTTTCAGGGCTTAGGATTTAGTCTTTTAAGGTGTAGGGTTTAGGGGCTAGGGTTCAAGGTTTTGGGTTTTGGGTTTAGGGTTTTGTGTTTAAGGTTTAGGGTTTAGGGTTTAGCAAAAGATTTCTGAAGCGATTGTACGATTTGTTTTCGATTTTTGAGTTGGTTCGAGGTTGTGGTTTAAGGTTTAGTTTTTAGGGGTTATGGTTAAGGGTTTAAACTCCGTCAAACTTTGAGATTACAATTTAGTTTTTAAGGTTTTAGGTTAAGGGTTTAAGGTTTAAGGTTTACGGTTTAGGGTTAACAGTTTTTGGGTTTTGTGTTTAAGGTTTAAGGTTTATGGTCTAGGGTTTCGGGTTTTGGGTTTATTGTTTGGTGTTTAGGGTCTAGGGTTTAGGGTTTAAGGTTTAGGGTTTAGGGTTTAGGGTGTAGGGTCTAGGGTTTCAAGTTTTGGGTTTTGGGTTTTGGGTTTAGGGGTTTAGGGTTTAGGGTTTGATGTTTATGGTTTAGGTTTAGGGTTTAGGGTTTAGGGTTTTTAGGCATTATGGTTTAGCGTTTTGGGTTTTGGGTTTTTGATCTGTCAAACTTTAAAGATTATGGTTTAGTTTTTAGGGTTTTAGGTTGAGGGTTTAAGGTTTATGGTTTACGATTTAGGGTTTACGGTTTTATGATTTAGTGTTTAGGGTTTAGGGTTGAGTGTTTAGTGTATAGGGTTTAGTGTTTAGGGTTTATGGTTTATGGTTTAGGGTTTAGGGTTTACTATTCAGGATTTAGGGTTTAGGGTTTAGGGTTAGGGTTTGGGATTAGGGTTTAGGGTTTTTAGGGTTTAGTGTTTAGGGTTTAGAGTTTTGTGTTTAGCGTTTAGGGTTTAGGGTTTAGGGTTTAGGGTTTAGGGTTAGGGTTTAGGGTTTAGGGTTTAGGATTTAGGGTTTAGGGTTTAGAGTTTAGGGTTTAGGGTTTAGGGTTTTGGGTTTAGGTGTTTAGGGTTTAGGGCTTAGGGTTTGGGATTTAGCTTTAGGGTTTAAGGTTTAGGGTGTAGAGTTTAGGGTTTATGATTTTTGGGTTTAGTGTTTACGATTTAGGGTTTTGTGTTTAGTGTTTATGGTTTAGCGTCTAGGGTTTAGGGTTTTTAAGGTTTAGTTTTTAAGGATTAGGGTCTAGGCTTTAGACTTTAGGCTTTAGGGTTTAGGGTTTAGGGTTTAGGGTTAGGGTTTATGGTTTTGGGTTTTGGGTTTAGGGCTTTAGGGGCTTAGGTCTAAGGGTTTAGGGTTTAGGTTTTGGGATTAAGGTTTAGGGTTTAGGGTTAGGGTTTAGGGTTTAGGGTTTTCTACTTTAGGGTATAGGGTTTACGATTTAGGGTTTAGTTTTTGGGGTGGAAAGGTTTAGGGCTTAGGGTTTTATGTTTTAGGGTTTATTGTTTAGGACTTGGGGTGTAGAGGATTTAGTGTTTTAGGGTTTAGGGTTTAGGGTTTAGGGTTTAGGATTCAGGGTTTAGGGTTTAGGGTTTCGTGTTTAGAGTTTAGGGTTTAGGCTTTAAGGCAAGATTTCTGAAGCGATGGTACGATTGGTTTTCAATTTTGGAGTCGGTTCGAGGTCGGTCAAACTTTAAAGATTATGGTGTAGTTTTTTTGGTTTTAGGTTTAGGATTTATGGTTTAAGGTTTACGATTTATGGTTAATGGTTTTAGGGTTTAGTGTTTAATGTTCAAGGTTTATGGTCTAGGGTTTTAGGTTTTGCGTTTATTGTTTAGTGTTTACGGTCTAGGGTTTATGGTTTAGGGTTTAGGCTTTGTGGTTTAGGGTTTAGGGTTTAGGGTTTAGTGTTTAAGGCTTAGGGTTTAGGGTGTAGAGTTTAGGGTTTACGATTTTTGGTATAGTGTTTACGATTTAGGGTTTAGTGTTTAGGGTTTATGGTTTAGGGTCTAGGGTTTAGGGTTTTTAGGGTTTAGTGTTTTGGGATTAGGGTTTAGTGTTTAGGGTTTAGGCTTTAGGATTTAGGGTTTAGGGTTTAGGGTTTAGGGTTTGGGTTTAGGGCCTTAGTGTTTAGGTCTTTGGGTTTAGGGTTTAGGTTTAGGGACTAAGGTTGAGGGTTTAGGGTTAGGGTTTAGGGTTTAGGGTTTTCTTTTTTAGGGTATAGGGTTTACGTTTTAGGGTTTAGTGTTTGGGGTGGAAAGGTTTAGGGCTTAGGGTTTTATGTGTTAAGGTTTAGCGGTTAAGGCTTGGGGAGTAGGGTTTTTTGGTTTAGGATTTAGTGTTTTAGGGTTTAGGGATTAGGGTTTAGGATTCAGGGTTTAGGGTTTAAGGTTTTGGGTTTCGTGCTTAGGGTTTAGGGTTTAGGGTTTAGGAGAAGATTTCTGAGGCGATGGTGCAATTTTTTTTCGATTTTGGAGTCGGTTCGGGTCCGTCAAACTTTAAAGATTATGGTGCAATTTTTTGTGTTTTGGGTTTAGGATTTATGGTTTAAGGTCTACGGTTTAGGGTTAACAGTTTTGGGGTTTAGTGTTTAATGTTCAAGGTTTATGGTCTAAGGTTTAGGGTTTTGGGTTTATTGTTTAGTGTTTACGGTCTAAGGTTTAGGCTTTAGGCTTTAGGCTTTAAGGTTTATGGTTTAGGGTTTAGGATTTAGGATTTAGGGTTTAGAGTTTTGGATTTAGGGTTTAAGGTTTAAGGTTTTGGGTGTAGGGGTTTTGGGTTTAAGGTTTAGGGTTTTTAGGGTTTAGGGTTTTTGGTTTAGGGTTTAGTGTTTAGTGCATTTAGGGTTTTGGGTTGAGGGTTTAGGATTTATAGTTCAGGGTTTAGGGTTTAGGGTTTAGTGTTTAGGGTTTAGGGTTAGGGTATACGGTCTAGGGTTTAGGGTTTTTAGGGTTTACTGTTTAGGGTTTAGGGTTTAGGGTTAGGGTTTAGGTTTTTTGGTTTAGGGTTTGAGCTTTAGGGTTTAGGTGATTAGGGTTTATGTCTTAGGGTTTAAGGTTTTGTTTCAGGGCTTAAGTTTTAGGGTTTAGGGTTAGGGTTTGGGCTTTAGGGTTTTCTATTTTAGGGTATAGGGTTTATGGTCTAGGGTTTACAATTTGGGGTGGCAAGGTTTAGCGCTTAAGGTTTTATGTTTTGGGCTTTAGGGTTTAGCATTTAGGGTTTAGAGTTTTAGGGTTTAGGATTTAGTGTTTTAGGGTTTAGGGTTTAGGGTTTAGGGTTTAGGGTTCAGGGTTTAGGGTTTAGAGTTTATGGTTTCGTGTTTAGGGTTTATGGTTTAGGATTTAGCAGAAGATTTCTGAAGCGATGATAGGATTGGCTTCCGATTTTTTAGTCGATTTGAGGTTATGGTTTAAGGTTTAGTTTTTAGTGGTTTTGGTTTAGGGTTTAAGATTTAAGGTTTACGGTTTAGGGCTTACGGTTTTAGGGTTTAGTGTTTAGGGTTCACGGCATAGGGTTTAACATTTAAAGTTTAGTGTTTATGGTTTAGGGTTTTGAGTTTAGGGTTTAAGGTTTAGGGTCTTGGGTTTAGGGTGTTGGGCTTAAAGTTTAGGGTTTTGGGTTTAAGGTTTTGGGTTAGGGTTTTCAGCTTTAGGGCTTGGTTTTTAAGGCTTACGGTTTAGAGTTTAGGGTTTAAGGTTTATGGTCTAGGGTTTAGGCTTTAGGGTTTAGGGTTTAAGGTTTAGGGTTTAGGGTTCAGGGTTTACGGATTAGGGTTTGGGGCTAAGGGTTTATGGTTTTGGGTTTAGGGTTTAGGGTGGTAACGTTTTGGGCTTAGGGTTTTATGTTTTAGGGTTTAGGGTTTAGGGTTTAGAGTTTTAGGGTTTAGGGTTTAGGGTTTTAGGCTTTAGGGTTAGACTTTAGGGTTTTTTTTTTAGGGTTTAGGCTTTAGGGTTTTGGGTTTTAGTGTTTTGGGTTTCGGGTTTAGGGTTAGGGTTTAGGGCTTAGAGTTTCGGGTTTAGGGTTTACGGTTTAGGGTTTAGGGTTTTTAGAATTTAGTGTTTAGTTTTTTGGGTTTAGGGTTTAGTATTTAGGGTTTTGGGTTAGGGTTTAGGTTTTAGAGTTTAGGGTTTAAGATTTTGGATTTAGGGTTTTGGATTTAGAGGTTTACGGTTTATGGTTTAGGGTGTAGGTTTAGGGTTTAGGGTTTTTAGGGCTTACGGTTTACGATTTAGGTTTAACAGTTTTAGGGTTTAGTGTTTAAGGTTTAAGGTTTACGGTCTAGGGTTTAGGGCTTTGGGTTTATTATTTAGTGTTTAGGGTCTACGGTTTGCGGTTTAGGGTTTAGGGTTTAAAGGTTTAGGGTTTCTGGTTTAGGGTTTAGGGTTTAGGGTTTAGGGTGCTAATGTTTTTGGTTTAGGGTTTTATGTTATAGAGCTAAGGGTTTAGGGTTTAGGGTTTAGAGCTTTAGGGTTTAAGGTTTGGGGTTTTAGGGTTTAGGGTTTAGAGTTTAGGGTTTAGGGTTCAGGTTTTAGTGTTTAAAGTTTAGAGTTTAGGGTTTCAATTTTAAGGTTTAAGGTTTAGGGTTAGGGTTTTGGGTTTTGGATTTTTGGTTTTTAGTATTCAGTGTTTTGGGTTTACGGTTTAGGCTCTAGGGTTTAGGTTTAGGGTTTAGCGCATAGAGTTTAGTGTTGAGGGTTTAGTGTTTAGGGCTTCAGGTTTAAGGGTTTAGGGTTTATGGTTTAGGGTTTTTAGGATTTAGTTTTTAGGGTTTTGGGTTTAGGGTTAGGGTTTAGGGTTTAGACATTATGGTTTAGGGTTTAGGGTTTAGGGTTTAGGGTTTCGGGTTTAGTGGTTTAGGGTTTAGCGTTTTTAGGGTTTCGGTTTAGGGTTTAGTGTCCGTCAAACTTTAAAGATTATGGTTTAATTTTTTGGCTTTTAGGTATAGGGTTTAAGGTTTTCGATTACGGTTAACGGTTTTAGGTTTTAGTGTTTAAGGTTTAAGGTTTACGGTCAAAGGTTTAGGGTTTTGGGTTTATTGTTTAGTGTTTAGGGTCTACGATTTGGGGTTTAGGGTTTAGGGTTTAAGGTTTATGGTTTACAGTTTAAGGTTTAGAGTTTAGGGTTAGGGTTAGGGTTTAGGGTTTTCTGTAGGGTTTTGGGTTTACGGTTTAGGGTTTAGAGTTTTAGGGTTTAGGGTTTAGGGTTTTATGGTTTTGGGTTTAGAGTTAAGGTTTTGGGTTTAGGGTTTCAGGCTTAGGGCTTAGGGTTTAGGGTTTAAGGTTTGTAGTTTAGGGTTTGGGGTTTAGGGTTTAAGGTTTAGGGTTTAGTGTTTAACATTTAGGGTTAGGGTTTAGGGTTTAGGGATTAGGGTGGTAAGGTTTAGGGGTTTTAGGGTTTAGGGTTTAGGGTTTTAGGGTATAGGGTTTAGGGTTTTCGGTTTTGTGTTTAGGGTTTAGGGTTTAGGGTTTAGGGTTAGGGTTTAGGGTTTAGGGTTCTGTGTTTAGGGTTTAGGGTTTAGTGTTTAGGGTTTAGTTTTTAGGGTTTAGGGTTTAGGGCTTAGGTTTTTTAGGTTTTATTGTTTAGGGTTTAGGGTTTATGGTTTACGGTTTACGATTTACGGTTTTTGGTTTTTGGTTTACGGTTTAGGGATTTGGGTTTAGGTGTTTAGGGTTTAGGGCTTAAGATTTAGGGTTTAGGTTTTGGGCTTAGGGTTTAGGGTTCAGGGTTTGGGTTTTGGGTTTTGGGTTTTCTGTTTTAGGGTATAGAGTTCACGGTTTAGAGTTTGGGGTGGTAGGGTTTAGGGCTTAGGGTTTTATGATTTAGGGTTTTGGGTTTTGTGTTTTGGGTTTATTCTTTTAGGGTTTAGGATTTAGTGTTTTAGGATTTAGGCTTTAGGGTTTAGGGTGTAGGGTTTAGGGTTTAGGGTTCAGGGTTCAGGGTTTAGGGTTTAGGGTTTCGTGTTTTGGGTTTTGGGTTTATGGTTTAGGGTTTAGTAGAAGATTTCTGAAGTGATGGAACGATTGGTCTCTAATATTTTAGTTGATTCGGGGTTATGGTTTAAGGTTTAGTTTTTAGTGTTTTAGGTTTAGGGTTTAAGGTTTAAGGTTTACAGTTTAGGGTTTAGGATTTTTGGGTTTAGTGTTTAGGGTTCATGGCATAGGGTTTAGCATTTTGGGTTTAGGTTTTAAGGTTTAGGGTTTAAATTTTATGGTTTAGGGTTTGGGGTTCAGGTTTCAGGGTTTTGGGTTTAGCGTTTCGAGTTCAAGGTTTAGGGTTTTGGGTTAGGGTTTAGGGTTTAGGGTTTTTAGGATTTAGTGTTTAGGGTTTAGGGTTTTTGGTTTAGGGTGTACGATTTAGGGTTAGGGTTTAGGGCTTAGAGTTTAGGGTTCAGCGTTTTGGGTTTAGGGTTTAGGGTTTCGGGTTTAGGGTTTTAGGGTTTTGGGTTTAGGGTTTTTAGAATTTAGTGTTTAGGGTTTAGGGTTTATGGTTTAGTATTTAGGATTTAGGGTTAGGTTTTAGGGTTTAGAGTTTACAGTTTACGGTTTAGCGTTTAGGTTTTAGGGTTTTGGGTATCGGGGCTTAGGGTTTAGGGTTTATGGTTTAGGTTTAGGGTTTAGGTTATAGGGTTTTTAGGGTTTTGGGTTTAGGGTTTGGGGTTTAGGGTTTAAGGTTCAAGGTTTAGAGCTTGGGGTTCAGGGTTTAGGGTTTTGGGTTTTGGGTTTAGGGTTTGGGTTTAGGGTTTAGGGTTCAGGGTTTTTAGGATTTAGTGTTTCTAGTTTATTTTTTTGGGTTTTAGGTTTAGGGTTTAGGGTTTAAGGTTTAGAGTTTAAGGTTAGAGTTTAGGGTTTAGGGTTTTTTGATTTAGGGTTTGGGGTTTACGGTTTAGGGTTTAAAGTTTTAGGGTTTAGGATTTAGGGTTTTTGGGTTTAGGGTTTAGGGTTTAGCGTTTTGGTTCTAGGGTTTTGGGTTTTGGGTTTTGGGTTTTGGGCTTAGGGTTTAGAGCTAGGGTTTAAGGTTTAGGGTTCAGGGTTCAGGGATTAGGGTTTAGGGGTTAGGGTGTTGGGTTTACGGTTTAGGGTTGAGGGTTTAGCAGAAGATTTCTGGAGCGATGGCACGATTGGTTTTCGGTTTTTGAGTCGGTTTAGGGTGATGGTTTAAGGTTTAGTTTTTAGGGTTTTAGGTTTAGGGTTTAAGGTTTAAGTTTTACTGTTTAGGGTTTATGGTCTTAGCGTTTAGTGTTTAGGGTTCTTGGCATAGGGTCTAGCATTTAGAGTTTGGGGTTTAAAGTTTAGGGTTTAGAGTTTGGGGTTTGTGGTTTAGGGTCTAGGGTTTAGGGTTTAGGGTTTAGGGTTTATTGTTTAGTGTTTAGGGTCTAGGGTTTATGGTTTAGGGTTTAGTGTTTACGGTTTGGCATTTAGGGTTTGGGGTTTAGGGTTTAGGGTTTACAGTTAAGGTTTAGGGTTTAGGGATTAGGGTTGCAAGGTTTAGGGCTTTCAGGGTTTAGGGTTTTAGGGTTTTGGGTTTTGGGGTTTAAGGTTTTGGGTTTTGGGGTTTTTTGGATTTAGTGTTTAGGGTTTTGGGTTTAGGGATTAGTATTTAGGGTTTGGGGATTTTAGGATTTCGTGTTTAGTGTTTTGGGTTTAGGGTTTAGTATTTAGAGTTTAGGGTTAGGGTTTAGATTTTATGGTTTTGGGTTTCGGGTTTAGGGGTTTAGGGTTTTGAAATATGTAATAGCTTCCCAAGAGGAGGGGGGGGGGGGGGAGGGTGAATTGGATTCTTTTGAATTTTAACGATTTTTAAGCTTTTGATTTTAATACACATAAAAAGAAAAGATATAAATGATATTCACACTTAAAAATACTTAAATTTAAATTCACAAGTCAATTAAAGAAATTAAAGTAATTCAATTACTTAACCAAGAATACTAGATCTTTAGTTGATTTCCCTGTAAGACTTTGGAATACACCTCTCTTAATCAAGAGGTCCGCAGATTAACCAATGTACTCCCTTTTTGGGTTTCCGCAAATGGTTAATCAAAACGTACTTTCTAAAATGTCAAGTATCTTTATTTCTTTGTCACTTAAAACTTGCAACCTGCACTTTTAAACCATACCACAATAATAAGTAAAGAACATAAAGTAAAGCAGAGAGAAGGAGACAAAAATTTTTACGAGGTTCGGCTTCAACACAGCCTACGTCCTCGCCCTTGGCAAAATATCAAAGGGTTCCACTATTTCAGTTCCATTACCAGGTGGAACAACACCTTTTTACAACCATTCCTTCTGCTAGGCTATAGCCTGCCTCTCCAAATAATAATCCCTCGTTTGGTCCAATGATTCAACAACTCTGAATCATCTATCAAGATAAAGAATTTTTGTATACAAAAGAAAAACTCTCATGATAGAGTATATTTTTACAATAATCAGCACAATGATACTTCAAGGTAATTCAAATATAAAAAATATGAAGCTCAATACTTAGTATGAATTACCAAATAATTTTCAAAGAAAATGAAAGATTATGAATTTTGAAAGCTTTATTTCAAAGTATATATCAATAGCAAATCAATATTTTTAACACGAGAGTTTTAGATCCTTTGATAATTTTGAATACTTGAAGATCGCTTGATCTAAAAGCCTTTGAAAGTTGCTTGATCTAAAACTTTGAAGATTGCTTGATCAAAAATTTTTTTGAAGATTGTTGGATCTGAAACCTTTGAAGATTACTTGATTTCAAAAACCTTTGAATATTACTTTAATAATAATCATCATTTCAAACCTTAGAAGATTTTGACTATTTATAGATGTTTTAGAAGCCATCCATTACTCTCAAAGATTCCTAAAAATCATTTCCAAGTATTTTGAAATAAATATCTTCAAAAACGTGGTTTAAAAAATCTTCCCATTGAGAGATTTAATGCCAACGTTCCAGTGGTAGTCGCCTGTCACAGAACAACCTTTCAACACAGAATGCTGACAGTCGCCTGCCAGAACCAAGGCAGTCGCCTAGCTTGTTCACGCAAGCGCTTGATAGGTTTAGGCAGTCGCTTGTCTAGCTACTGACTTTTTGAAAAAAACCTTCTATTTAATTTGGCAGTCGCCTGCCTCTTTATGGCAGTCGCCTGGCCCTTCATTATTTCAAAAAATTTCCTTTTCTCAAACCCTTTCTTTTTAATGATTATAAAGATATTCTATATATAAAAATATATTTTTGAATTTCTATTAGCTCCAAACCACTTTATACTTGAGATTAACTTTGAAGTACTTACATCCTTGAAAAAAAAAATATAATTCTTTTAGTCTTCAATCTTGTTCTTCCGTCATCTTTGTGGTTTCAATCTTTCCTTTGAGCTTTTCACAATATAACTTTGTTCTTCAAGCTCTTTATAATCCATAAGCTTTACTTTGTGTTCTTCAAGGATTCTTTGTAATCCATAAACTTCCTTATGCACTTGAGCTTTGTTACTTTCCTGAAAAACTTTTACTTGAAACATATTAAATATATCATTGATTTGTTATCATCAAAATAAGAATTGTAAGTCTTATTAGGCCCACAATCTCCCCCTTTTTGATGATGACAAATCGAGAGCAAAAATAATAAGATTTTAATACTTATGGCTCCCCCTATCATTAATTATGATGTAATTGAAGTATATAAGTCCAAAGGATAATCCATGAATCCCTGAATAAACCACACATACAAGTACAAAGATCTCCCCCTATCAATAAGCATGATATAACCATGAATAAACCTTACATATAAGTACAAAGATAATCTTCATAAAAGATCCATCCATCCATTTAAAGTTTTGCAAACCATATATATCATATTACCATATATATCATATTTTTGCACACACGTCTCTTAAACATTTCTCCCCCTTTGGACATCAATCAAAAAGGAGAAAAAGATATAAAAACAAAGAAATGCTGCAAGTCAAAGTACTAGTTTTAGAATATCGGGAACAGCCTATCCGATAAAGCTTGAATACAAAAAAACAAAGTGATAAATATCTTATAGATAAAATACATTAGTCAGAAGCTTCCATAGATTCACTCTCATCATCTCCTTCCTCTTGGTCTCCAGATTCATTATTTCCTTCCTCTTGTTCACTTTCATCATCTCCTTCCTCTTGGTCACCAAATTCATCCTCACAGGATGTAGCAGAACTGATACTCATAGGAGATTTTCCTTTAGAAGAATTGGCCAACTGTTGCTCAATCTTTTCAACTTGCTTATCAATATGTGAACAATGAGTTTCTATGGATGTAACTTTCTCTTGCAGAGTACCAAGGCCAGACTTCATACCATCACTGAACGTCATATAATGGTTAAAAAATGGAACAAACCATGAAGGAGTGTCTGGATCAAGCTGAACTGAAGGTGTTTGGATGGAAGATGAAGAAGGTGGTGGTGCAAATGAGACATTCCTATGTCCTTTATGAAACCACCATTGAGGAGAATTCTTATAGCCCATCCGTTTAAGAATGGTATCAGAAAAGATATCATAATGAGTCTTGCTAGTGAAGTTGAATGATGGTGTTAAAACATTGAAATGAGCAAAAACCATATTCAACATTCCAACATATGGTAGAACAATATGAGGAGCATCGACTTTCATGATAGTCCATTGGATGATCAAACTTGGAAGATCCATCTTCTTTCTTTTGAGAATGCACCACATTACAAAACAATCCAGAAACGAAATATGGTCATGAGAACCAGATCATGGTAAGATGTTGTTTGTAATGAGCTTATGCAGAATTAGGGCTTTCATACTAAGCTGCTTATAAAGTGGAGGATGCCCAAAGTTAACAGGAGTTTCCGTCATGACCAGAGGTAAAAGCTCTTGTGGAGTAAAACCTTGAGCCATAATCCATTGCTTCTCAATAATATGAACCTCAAAATCCCTTGGCTTAATTCGAATAATCTTTCCCAAGGATATGGGAGTTAGATGGATATTTTGCCCAAGCAAATTTGTTTGGATTCCATTATCGCATCATTCCATGTTTGCATAAAAAATTCGTACTACATTGGGATAATAGCCTTTATCTTGGTAGGTAATAAACTTTTCCCATCCAATGTTCTTAAAGAGTTCTATGATTTCGGGGAAATCTGAATTAAAGAATGTTACGTCAAGAACCTTACCTAAAATCGGTTCAGCTGAAGCAATCTAATTTCAGTAAAGGTGCTTAGCGTGTGGAGTGACCAACCATTTCTCCACCTCATCGTTATTGATCCTTGTTGAAGATGAGGATCCCTTGACACCAACGGATTTGGATTGAGGCATATTTGTATGGATAAAGAAAACAAGGAAACCCTAAGGTAAGTTTGGGATTTGGTGAGTAGGAAGGATTAGATACTTGGTTTCAAGATGATTTGAGTGAGATTTGTGAATGGAAAGTGATAGAGACGAAAGATTTCAGAGAGAAAATGAATAGTCAAGCGCCTGGTGGGTTTTAATATGACTTAAAACAGGGTTTTAAACCCTACCCGCTGCGAGGCAGTCACCTGCCTGAATGTGGTAGGCGCCTGTCTATGTGGAATTTTAAAAGACAGTAGCCTGGCAGTCGCCTGGCACCTTAGTGGTAGTCACCTGCCAAACAGAACAATGTTTAGCTTACTTCACAACTATGAAGCATGCCCAATTCTCTTCTTATAAATATGAATCTTTCTTCCGACAAAGGTTTTGTGAAAATATTTGCTAATTGATCATGCGTATTTACAAATTCCAGTACTATATCTTTGTTTTGCACATGATCTCTCAAGAAAATGATGTCTTATGTCGATGTGTTTTGTTCTTGAGTGAGATACTGGATATTTTGAAATATTAATAGCACTTGTGTTGTCACATTTGATAGGAATAGCTTGATATTGTATTCGAAAATCTTTTAATTGCTGTTTCATATACAATGTTTGTGCACAACAACTTCCTGCAGCAACGTATTCTGCTTCTGCTGTGGATAATGCTACAGAGTTTTGTTTCTTTGAAGACCATGAAACTAAAGAATGTCCTAGAAAATGACATGTTCCACTTGTGCTTTTTCTATCTATTTTGCATCCAGCAAAGTCTGCATCTGAATAACTAATCATTTCAAATTCAGATTCCTTTGGATACCATAATCCTAGTTCAAGTGTGCCTAATAGATATCTAAGGATTCTTTTGACTGCTGTTTGGTGTGATTCCTTAGGAGCTGACTGAAACCTTGCACACATACATACACTAAACATAATATATGTCCTACTTGCTATTAAATAGAGTAAGCTTCCTATCATCCCTCGATAGTGCTTAGTATTAACTTGTTTCCCTTTTTCATCTTTGTCAAGATTAGTTGAAGTACACATAGGAGTTCCTATAGGTTTACTTTCTTCCATATCAAACTATTTTAACATGTCTTTAATGTATTTAGTTTGATTTATGAAAGTTCCATTTTTCGCTTGTTTGATTTGTAATCCAAGAAAGTAATTTAATTCTCCAATCATGCTCATCTCAAACTCTTTTTGCATACATGTGGCAAATTCTTTACATAGATCTTTATTTGTAGCCCCAAATATAATATCATCCACATATATTTGAACTAATAGCATATCTTTGTTTTTAGTTTTAATGAATAAGGTACTATCAACCTTTCCTCTTGTAAATTCATTTTTAAGTAAATATTTACTTAACCTCTCCTACCAAGCTCTTGGAGATTGTTTCAAACCATAAAGGGCTTTTGTCAATTTGAATACATGGTTTTGATTTTTAGAATTTTCAAACCCTAGAGGTTGTTTGACATATACTTCTTCATTTATATATCCATTTAAAAATGCACTCTTCACATCCATTTGATACAACTTAAAATCCTTATGGGCTGCATAGGCTAAAAGCATCCTAATAGCTTCCATCCTTGCCACAGGTGCAAAATTTTCATCATAATCAATTCCTTCTTCTTGATTATACCCTTGTTCTACTAGTCTAGCTTTATTTCTTACAACAACTCCATTTTCATCCTTCTTATTTCTAAACACGCATTTAGTTCCTATAATTGATTTATCTTTGGGTTTTGGTATTAGTTCCCATACTTGACTTCTTTCGAATTGATTTAATTCCTCTTGCATAGCTATAATCCAAGAATCATCATTTAAGGCATCTTCAATATTTTTTGGTTCATCTTGGGATAAAAAGGCATAATGATTGCAAATATTTTTTAGTGAGGCTCTAGTGGTTATTCCTTTTGATGTTTCACCAAGAATTTGTTCTTTTATGTGATTTTTATCATATTTCCACTCTTTAGGGAGTTTCAGATTCTCTGAAAAGTTTTCATTTAGAGCATCCTTATTCTTTTCTTCTTTTATTTCAAGAACTTCTTCCTTTTGTGAAGTGACTTCTTTTTCATCATTCATATCTTTAATGTTATAATGATTTGATTCATCAAAAGTTATATGAATTGATTCCATAATTGTAGAAGTTCTTTTATTATAAATCCTATAAACTTTACTATTTGTAGAATAACCTAAGAAAATACCTTCATCTGACTTTGCATCAAATTTTCCTAGATCATCTTTAGTATTTAATAAAAAACATTTACAACTGAATACGTGAAAGTAGGATATGTTTGGTTTTCTATCTTTCCAAAGTTCATATGGTGTTTTATCTATTTTTGATCTTATTGATACCCTATTTACAATATAACATGCTGTATTTACAGCTTTTGCCCAAAAATATTTAGGTAGACTATTTTCATTGAGCATTGTTCTTGCCATTTCTTGCAAAGTTCTATTTTTCCTTTCAACAACTCCATTTTGTTGTGGAGTTCTAGGTGCTGAAAAATTGTGAGTTATTCCATGTTCATTACAAAATTTATCAACTTTCTTATTTTTAAATTCTTTTCCTTGGTGATTACGCGATAAAACTGCGTAATTGGATGTTTAACCCGGGCTTTACGGTTTATATTTTTAATTAAATACCTAAAATTGTCCAATATTTTAATAAAATGCCAAAATCATCATTCTTAAACTTTATTACACTATTTATGAAGTTTTGGTAATTTTTTGTCGCAGGAAAATTCCCGGGAATCAAAATCGACACCTGTTCGTATTTTGTGTATAACTTTTCCGTGCGAGCTCCGATCGAGACGATTTAAATTTATGAAGAAAGAGGAAAGGATTATCTACAATTTTAGTGTTTTGACTTTTGTGAGATACGGGCTTCAAAAGAGTCCTATTTGCGATGAAAAGAGAATGAAAAAAAAATAAAAAAATATAGCAATTCGGGTTTCCTATTTGGGTCTAGGGCTTTCCCCCCTTATCCTATTTAACCCTTCTCTTTCTCTTCCTGCGTAGGCAGCCCCCATGGCTCCCCATTCTCCTCTTCTCCTTCTTTTTCTTCTTCTTCTTCTTCTTTAGTTTGTTTGTTTTGTTCTTTTCAATTCTGCTTCTCTCCCCTTGTCTCTCTTCCTTCCCTTTGTCTTTCCTCCCTCACTCTCCCCCTTTCCTCTATTTTTCTTGGCATCCTCTGCCCTCTTGCAGTACGGCCAGCCTCCTCCACCATCTTCAGCAGTCCCCAAGCACAGCAGAACACTAGCTGACTCCATAGCAGGACCACCAAAGCACAACAGCAACTTCTCCAGCACAGCAGCAACTTCACGGCTCCGTGGATTTGTTTCTCTCTCTCTCTTTTCCTTTCTTTCTTTATTTTATTTACTTTTCTTTGAATCTTGGAATATTGAAGAAAGTTTAGTTTTTTTTTTAATGTTATTGGAGTTTTCTTTCTTTTTGTTTAAGTTAAGTAATGTTGGGTATTTCATTATTGTTAAATTAATCTCTTTGTTTATCTAATTGATAGTTATTTTAATTTAGCATTCTTAATTAAATTCAGATATTTTTTTTTGTCGAAATTCGATTTAGTTAGGGTCTATGATTAGTAAAGGTTGTGTTTTTATTGTGTTCTGTTATTGTTTACGTTTTTTTAAATTTCCGTTGAATTCATGTTTGCATTTAAATTGTGAGTCTTGATTTGATCTCTTAATTATGCTAAAGGTTTGATTTTTAGTAGGTTCAGTTTTTTTTTAGTATGTGTCTAGTTTAGTTTCCATTGTGTGTTTTTAATTCCATGTTCTAGGTTGCCATTTTAATTAACGCGTGTCCCAGTGTTTCCTTAAGTAGACTAGGGTTTTCATTATTGTTATTTTAATTCCATGTTTAAAGTTTCCATTTTTAGTTAGTATGATCTAGTGTTTCCTTAAGTAGACTAGGGTTTTCATTATTGTTATTTAATTCTGTGCGTGATAGTTTTAGGACTTTAATTTGTGTTTTCATTTAAGTCTCCACAATCTTGAAAACCCGAATCTGAACTGAGTTTAGTACATTTTTAATTTCGATTGGAAGAAAGTAAAATCTAAGATTAAAACGCATTCCCTGAGAAGACGATCTAGCCCTTAGGCTTAATATTACACGATAGAACTCCTATACTTGGGATAGCTTTTGAGCTGCTCATTTTTCGAGTGAGTCAAGTTTTTGGCGCCGTTGCCGGGGAATGTCGGTCATAGTCTCAAATTTGCGTTTTTCCCATCATTTTTGTTAGTTTTATGAAAAATAAAAAAAAATAGAAAACAAAAATAGAAAAAATTTTGAGTTTTGAAACATGGCTGCACCTGCACTGCGCACGATAATGGATTTTTTGCAGCTTGAATATGCCACTATATCCTCTTCCACTGTTTTGCCTTATGAAGAGCTTAATTTCATGATGCAGCGCGGGAGGACGTCATTGCTACCCGAGTTCTACGAGATGGAATCAGAGTGCCCTTATCAGCACCTAGCAGAGTTTGAGTTAACCTGCAACATATTTTTCTCTCATGCTAGAGCTGACGAATCTACTAGACTGAATTTATTTCTTGCTACTTTGCAGGATAGGGCACTGATTTGGTTTCATTCCTTGAGACCGCACTCTATCATTAATTGGACTGATATGGAGCGTGAATTTCTGCATGCGTTTTGTTCCTCACAGAAAACTCAATTTTTGCAGGAACAGATTCTTAATTTTGTGCAGCAAGATGACGAGACATTTCGGGCTTGCTGGGAGCGATTCAAGGATTTACTAAGCACTTGTCCACATCACGGGTTCGACTCATGGAGGTTAGCTGATTGTTTTTATACTGCTCTTACCCCTGATTGCAAGTGTTTTGTCCAGACTATGTCTAATGGAGAGCCCGTCAGCGAGGATCCAGATCAGGTATTATCATTCTTTGATTACTTAGCTGACAATGTCCCACAGTGCAACACACGATACACTCAGGCACCCATGACTGCACATCCTATCAGCACAATTAGTGGTGGTGATGCATATGAACCACCAAACTGCCCGGATATTCCTCTGCCTCAATATCAGCCACAACAGATCCCTCCGAGTTGTACGTCGTCAGACCTTTTTGAGGATAGCATAACACAGATGACGAACATGCTCCAACAATTCATGCAAACTCAAGTCGATCATAATAATGAATTTCGGGACACCATTAATGCGATAGGCACGCAGTTGGATATCTTAGAAAAAGAAGAATTGCTCGCAGAACCTCAGCCTAGTCCTCAAGAGTACCAGCAACCACAACAACAAATGCACGATGATCTCTTTGAGGCAGCAGAGGCCACCATCACTTTAAGAAGCAAAAAAGAATTTCCCCAACCTGAGATGCTCATCGTCGAACAACTAGTTGTCCCAACACTAGAAGTCATGGCTGAACCAGAAGAGGTCAAAGAAAAATCAGAGAAAACGGGGCTAGAAGCGGAGCAGTTAGTTGATGAGGAGATTGACACTCATACGGAGTACCAACCCGTGGTACCTAAGACTCCGAACTCAGAAATCATGAAACCGTCACTCCCACCTGAATTAGATGTTAAGGAGCCTAATGTGGAGGCAGACTCTTGTAGTGGTATGATGATATGTACACCCGATAAAGAGGGTGACCAGTCTGGTGAGCATATAATTTTCAAAGAACCAGGTAAAACCTTTAATGTTAATGCTTCTGAAGAACTGCAGGTAATTATTCCGATCACTTTCTCTCAACCATTAGTTCGTAAAGAAGCACATTTCCTGGACACAATGTTGAATAAAGACCCATTCTTGTCAACACAAGAGGGTCGACCTGCACACAAATTGTTTGGTATTTTGACACGCATTAATTCATTTGAGGTTGATTTTTGTGCAGGTATGACGACTGATTGATTGTGGCGGCTTAAATTTGGAGAACTGCCGGTGCACTTTACAGACCTGCAGCCACCAGACGAAATTCCTCCAGAGCCTCCGCCAAGACAATTGTGATGTTTTTCTTTTCCTTATTTTCCTTTTATTTTATCTTATTTTATTTTTAGTTAGTTTTCAGGTCTATTTTCTCGTAGTTCGATCTTTGTTTTCCATTATTTCGCCACTCAGGTACGCCTTACTTTTCTCGTGCATAGTATTTTCTATTTCCCCTGTGCTTTCACATTGAGGACAATGTCTCACTTTAGTTGGGGGGGATGAGCATTCGCATGTGACACTGTGCACGTACACGTACTGGGTTTAAAAAAAAAAATTTCAAAAAAATCAAAAAAATCAAAAAGAGAGAGAAAGAAAGGAGGAGCACTGAGGAATTACATTGCATTATGCCATGCTTAACACTGACTCATACCTTTCACATACTTGCGTATAACTTAAGAATGACACACTTGAGTCAATCATGCGTAGTTTTCTCTTTATATGATCTTATGACTCCATGAAGAATCGATTGGTAGTACATTCGTGTTAATTTAACTATATAATTTCCTGTATTTACACGGCATCTCACGAGGCTGAATAAGCACATTCAGGTGATTCATTGCACTTAGGGTTTCTTGTGAGCACTGAGAGAACACCCGTGGCGACTATGACACATTGTGAGATATCCTTGAGCTATTTATCATCCTTTTGAGCGTTAATATCAAATCAGAGTTCATGGAACTCAATTCTCTTTTTCTAGATGATTCCTTTGTACACTAGTCTTTGTTTTTTATTTGCTAGTCTAGAGGTGACACCTAGTGGGGAGATAGAAACCTAGGTCTTGTAACCTACTCAAAATGTGAAGGCTGAGCCACCCCTAGAGATAGACTTAATTCATGAACTTCTATTTGAGCTCAATTCCCATTGATGGTATGAAGTTTACAAAAGAAGTGTTAATATTGTCCTTATTGATCAAGAAAAGTCAAAAAATAAAGAATGAGCAGAGAAAAAAAAGAATAAGCAATACACATGCGCATGAAATGAAATGTCAATGCCGGCCCATATATATCACAAAAAAGTCAAGGACGACACATATTTTCCACATATGAAGATGCTTCAACCGGTTAATGCCTCAGATGTATTCACGACAAGTTTGTGAATGAGTTGATCTAGGGTGGTCCCAGTTGGATATGGCGAGTAAGTGAGAAGATGCTAGGGTGAAGGACCCGACACCTCATAGATAGGCTAGATCCTTTCCAGACTAGTCCACTCCATATACTTAGCGTTGTTCTTTTTAATATGTGGGATTTTTGATTGCGACACTCCTCCTCACATATGACGAGTGAACCCATTTTCTTTGAGTGTTCTTGAGGGTATACCAGTAAGGCCGAGTCAAAGCGACCGTTCTGTAGGTGTCTACTGGCGTCCTAAGTATACTGAGTCACACACATCACACACACCTCGAGAGTTTACCTGTTTATACTCGAACTTATATGATTGCATTAACTCTAAATGTGCCACTGAATAACTTCATGTGAGTATCCTACTCTCAAATCACATATAAACGATGAAACTTGCATGAGTGACGTGCTTTGGAGTCGTGTGCATTGAATATGAACGAGCTTGTGTGAAATTTAGTTATGTTCTTGTATGTGAAATGGTATAATATTGTCACATTTGCATTGATTTCATGATTATTGGAGTTTGTAGTTGTAGGCACTGCCTGAAATTCATTCACGTCATTTGCTAGAGACTAGCAAAACGTTAGTTCGGGGGTGTGATTACGTGACAAAACTGCGTAATTGGATGTTTAACCCGGGTTTTACGGTTTATATTTTTAATTAAATACCTAAAATTGTCCAATATGTTAATAAAATGCCAAAATCATCATTCTTGAACTTTATTACACTATTTATGAAGTTTTGGTAATTTTTTGTCGCAGGAAAATTCCCGGGAATCAAAACCGACACCTGTTCGTATTTTGTGTATAACTTTTCCGTCCGAGCTCCGATCGAGACGATTTAAATTTATGAAGAAAGAGGAAAGTATTATCTACAATTTTAGTGTTTTAAGTTTTGTGAGATACGGGCTTTAAAAGAGTCCTATTTGTGATGAAAAGAGAATGAAAAAAAAATGAAAAAATATAGCAATTCGGGTTTCCTATTTGGGTATAGGGCTTTCCCCCCCTATCCTATTTAACCCTTCTCTTTCTCTTCCTGCGTAGGCAGCCCCCATGGCTCCCCATTCTCCTCTTCTCCTTCTTTTTCTTATTCTTCTTCTTCTTCTTCTTCTCCTTCTTCTTCTTTAGTTTGTTTTTTTTGTTCTTTTCAATTCTGCTTCTCTTCCCTTGTCTCTCTTCCTTCCCTTTGTCTTTCCTCCCTCACTCTCCCCCTTTCCTCTATTTTTCTTGGCATCCTCTGCCCTCTTGTAGTACGGCCAGCCTCCTCCACCATCTTCAGCAGTCCCCAAGCACAGCAGAACACTAGCCGACTCCATAGCAGGACCACCAAAGCGCAACAGCAACTTCTCCAGCACAGCAGCAACTTCACGGCTCCGTGGATTTGTTTCTCTCTCTCTCTTTTCCTTTCTTTCTTTCTTTTATTTACTTTTCTTTGAATCTTGGAATATTGAAGAAAGTTTAGTTTTTTTTTTTAATGTTATTGGAGTTTTCTTTCTTTTTGTTTAAGTTGAGTAATGTTGGGTATTTCATTATTGTTAAATTAATCTCTTTGTTTATCTAATTGATAGTTATTTTAATTTAGCATTCTTAATTAAATTCAGATATTTTTTTTTGTCGAAATTCGATTTAGTTAGGGTCTATGATTAGTAAAGGTTGTGTTTTTATTGTGTTCCGTTATTGTTTACGTTTTTTTAAATTTCCGTTGAATTCATGTTTGCATTTAAATTGTGAGTCTTGATTTGATCTCTTAATTGTGCTAAATGTTTGATTTTTAGTAGGTTCAGTTTTTTTTTAGTATGTGTTTAGTTTAGTTTCCATTGTGTGTTTTTAATTCCATGTTCTAGGTTGCCATTTTTAATTAACGCGTGTCCCAGTGTTTCCTTAAGTAGACTAGGGTTTTCATTATTGTTATTTTAATTCCATGTTTAAAGTTTCCATTTTTAGTTAGTATGATCTAGTGTTTCCTTAAGTAGACTAGGGTTTTCATTATTGTTATTTAATTATGTGCGTGATAGTTTTAGGACTTTAATTTGTGTTTTCATTTAAGTCTCCACAATCTTGAAAACCCGAATCTGAACTGAGTTTAGTACCTTTTTAATTTCGATTGGAAGAAAGTAAAATCTGAGATTAAAACGCATTCCCTGAGAAGACGATCTAGCCCTTGGGCTTAATATTACACGATAGAACTCCTATACTTGGGATAGCTTTCGAGCTGCTCATTTTTCGAGTGAGTCACTTGGTCACTTCTAAAGCTTGTTACATTATAGCCTTTCTCATTTTGTAATTTCTTGCATAAGGTTATTAATTGGTTACAAGCTTCATCTTTCTTTGCTAAAAAGATTACCCAAGTAAATCTTGAAAAATCATCTACTCTTACGAAAGCATATTGTTTTCCACCTAAGCTTAAGGTTCTAGTTGGACCAAACAAGTCTAAGTGTAGGAGTTCTAGGGGTCTTTCGGTGGATATGAATTTTTTCTTTTTAAAACTTGTTTTTACTTGTTTTCCTTTTTGACAAGCATCACACATCTTTTCTTTTAGGTACTTAATATTTGGTAATCTTTTACAAGATTTTTCTTAGATAATTTAGATAGTAGGTCCATACTAGCATGTCCTAATTTCCTATGTCATAACCAACTTACTTCATTCATAGCTGTTAAACAAGTTATGTTTTGATTTTCTATTTTCTCAAGATTTATATAGTAAACATTATTTATTTTATGAGCCTTAAACAAGATTTCTTTATTTTTGGGATTCTGGATGACACATTTTTCTTTCATGAACATTACTTCGAATCCTTTATCATTTAATTGACTAATACTTAAAAGATTATGTTTTAGTCCTTCTACTAATAGCACATTATCTATAGTGAGTGAAGATTCTTTACCAATTTTTTCCGATACCAACAATTTTTCCTTTGGCATTGTCACCGAAGGTGACGTATCCCCCATCCTTTTGTTTTTAGGTAGTGAACTTGGTTTTGTCACCGATCATATGCCTTGAGCATCTGCTATCCAAGTACCATTTGTCCGTTGTCGTTGTTGTCCTAAGGCAAACCTATAATGAGGGACACTGTGTGTTAGTTTTTGGAACCCAAATTCTTTTGACTTTCATTGTTTTGTTGTTGGTTTCACCATTTGTTTTCCACTCTCCTTGAACTTTAACATATTTTTTCTTTAATGGGCAATTGAACATCACATGACCTTTAGTCTTGCACATATAACAAGTAGTGTGTTCATGTTTGTTATTTAATGAAGTACTAGCATAAAACTTAGCTTCCTTAACAAAATATCCCATGTATAATTTTTTATTCCTTTTATTTGTTTTACCGTTGTAGCGTATTCCTTCTTTGTTTCCATGAAGCCTTTGCTGTCCAATCATCTTTTTAAAGTTTTCTTTACCTTTAGTAAAATTATAGACAATCTTTTCTTTATCCTCAATTACCTTTTTGAGTTCATTTATTTCTAAATATTTCTTATTCAAATCATTTTTATGAGTTTTATCTAACTCTTGTTTTGCTATGTTTATTTCTTCTTCCAACTTCTTAATATAAGTGTTTCTTTCTTCAATAACTTTGAATGATTCAAGCTGCTTTACTAGTTCTTGATTTTGATCTTTCAAAGTTATATTTCTTTTAGACACTTTTATAAATCTTTTATGTAATGAAAATAATTAAGTTTGTAATTCCTTATAAGAAGGCAAACTATCACATAACTCATCACAAGACACATTTTGAGATTCTGTTGAAGAGTAATAAGAATTTACCTCTTCATCGTTTGCCATGAAGCATATATTTGCCATCTCTTGTTCACTTGATTCGATTTCAATTTTGCTGGAGCTTGAGTTGTCCCAAGTAGCTTTCATTGCTTCCTTCTTTTTCTTCTTGTCTTTCTTGAATAATGGACACTCGGGTTTAATATGCCCTGGCTTTTTGCAATGATAACATATGGGTAGTTCATTCTTAATTTTATTTTCTTTCCTACTTGTGTCTCCTTTTTCAGTTTTCTTTTTGTAGAATTTTCTAGGAAACCTTTTATTTCTTCTATAGAATTTTCCTAGTCTCTTAGTAATGAATGCCAATTCATCTTGATCTAAGTCACTTGTTTCGCTTTCTTCTTCACTAGTGCTATGGGTAGATGCTTTTAGAGCTATGGATCTTTTATGCTTTGGTTCAGGATTCCTTTCTTTCAATGCCATTTCATATGTAAGAAGTGAACCTATAAGTTCATCCAAAGAAGGAGTCTTAAGGTTTCTACCTTCCGTGATAGCTGTGGCCTTTGGTTCCCAAATAGAGGGTAGACCTCTTAGAATTTTTCTGATCATTTCATATGTAGTATAGGTTTTTCCTAATGCACTTAAAGAGTTTATTATGTGGGTAAATCTGGTGTACATGCTTGATATTGTTTCATCAGAATTCATTTTGAATGCTTTGTGTTCACTTGTTAGCATGTCTATCCTATTGTCTCTAACATCAACGATTCCTTCATAAGTTACTTCTAGTTTATCCCAAATCTCCTTAGTTGTTTTGCAGGCCATGACTCGATTAAACTCATTAGCATCTAATACATAATATAACACATTTATAGCACTTGCATTTATTTGAAGCATTTTATAATCTAAGTCGGTCATGTCTTTTTTTTCTTTTGGAATATGTTTTCCATAAACTAACTTAGTGGGGATAAGATTTCCATCCATAACAACTTCCCAAACTTTCCAATCCATGTGTTGGAGATATATTTCCATTCTCTTTTTCCAAAAAGTGTAATTGTGTCCACAAAAGATTGGTGGACGGGTTGAGGATTTTCCTTCACCAAAGGGTGCTACTCCAATGTTTGCCATTAGATCCTTTTATAGTTTCTTGTTAGGAATTTCTATAACTAGTCTCTGATACCAACTGAAATATGGAATAGCTTCCCAAGAGGGGGGGGGGGTGAATTGGATTCTTTTGAATTTTAACGATTTTTAAGCTTTTGATTTTAATACATAGAAAAACAAAAGATACAAATGATAATCACACTTAAAAATACTTAAATTTAAATTCACAATTCAATTAATGAAATCAAAGTAATTCAATCACTAAACCAAGAATACTAGATCTTTAGTTGATTTCCCTATAAGACTTTAGAATACACCTCTCTTGATCAAGATTTCCATAGATTAACCAATGTACTCCCTTTTTGGGTTTCCGCAAATAGTTAATCAAGACGTACTTTCTAAAATGTCAAGTATCTTTGTTTCTTTCTCACTTAAAACCTACAACCTGCACTTTTAAACCATACCACAATAATAAGTAAAGAATATAAAGTAAAGCAGAGAGAAAGAGACAAGAATTTTTACGAGGTTTGGCTTCAACACAGCCTACGTCCTCGCCCTTGGCAAAATACCAAAGGGTTCCACTATTTCAGATCCGTTACTAGGTGGAACAACACCTTTTTACAACCACTCCTTCTGCTAGGCTAGAGCCTTGCCTCTCCAAACAATAATCCCTCGTTTGGTCCAATGATTCAACAACTCTGCATCATCTAAGAATCAAGATAAAGCATTTTTGTGTACAAAAAAAAAAAAAACTCTCATGATAGAGTAGATTTGTACAATAATCAGCACAATGATACTTCAAGGTAATTCAAATATAAAAAATCTGAAGCTCAATACTTAGTATGAATTACCATATAATTTTCAAAGAAAATGAAAGATTATGAATTTTGAAAGCTATGCTTCAAAGTATAAATCAATAGCAAATCAATATTTTGAACACAAAAGAGTTTTAGATCCTTTGAGAATTTTGAATACTTGAAGATCGCTTGATCTAAAAACCTTTGAAAGTTGCTTGATCTAAAACTTTGAAGATTGCTTGATCAAAATTTTTTTTTAAGATTTCTGGATCTAAAAACCTTTGAAAATTGCTTGATTTCAAAAACCTTTGAATATTGCTTCAATAATAATCATCATTTCAAACCTTAGAAGATTTTGACTATTTATAGATGTTTTAGAAGCCATCCATTACTCCCAAAGATTTCTAAAAATCATTTCCAAGTATTTTGAAATAAATATGTTCAAAAACGTGGTTTAAAAAATCTTCCTGTTGAGAGATTTAATGCCAATGTTCGAGTGGCAGTCGCATGTCAAAGAACAACCTACCAACACAGAATGCTGGCAATTGCCTTCCAGAACCAGGGCAGTCGCTTGGCTTGTTCACGCAGGCGCCTGACAAGTTTAGGCAGTTGCCTGTCTAGCTACTGACTTTTTGAAAAAAACCTTCTATTTAATTTGGCAGTCGCCGGCCTCTTTATGGCAGTCGCCTGGCCCTTCATTATTTCAAAAAATTTCCTTTTCTCAAACCCTTTCTTTTTTTTTTTTATTATAAAGATATTCTTTAGAGTATATATATAAAAATATATTTTAAAATTTCTATGAGCTTCAAACCACTTTATACTTGAGATTAACTTTGAAGTACTTACATCCTTGAAAAAAAAATATAATTCTTTTAGTCTATAATCTTGTTCTTCCATCATCTTTGTGGTTTCAATCTTTCCTTTGAGGTTTTCATAATATAACTTTGTTCTTCATGCTTTTTATAATCCATAAGCCTTACTTTGTGCTATTCAAGGATTCTTTGTAATCCATAAACTTCCTTATGCACTTGAGCTTTGTTACTTTCCTGAAAAACTTTTACTTTAAACGTATTAAACATATCATTGATTTGTTATCATTAAAATAAGAATTGTAAGCCTTATTAGGCCAACCATCTCCCCCTTTTTGATGATGGCAAATCGAGAGCAAAAATAATAAGATTTGGCTCCCCTTATCAATAATTATGATGTAATTCAAGTACATAAGTCCAAAGGATAATCCATGAATCCATGAATAAACCACACATACAAGTACAAAGATCTTCCCCTATCAATAAGCATGATATAACGGTTTTAGGGTTTAGCGTTTAGGGCTCACGGCATAAGGTTTAGCATTTAAGGTTTAGAGTTTAAGGATTTGGGTTTAGAGTTTGGGGTTTGAGATTTAGGGTCTGGGGTTGAGGGTTTACGGTTTACGGTTTAGGGTTTAGGGTTTAAGGTATAGGGTTTAGGGTTAGGATTTACGGTTTAGGGTCTTTGGTTTTCTGTTTTAGGGTTTAGGGTTTAAGGATTAGAGTTTAAAGTTTAGGGTTTAAGGTTTAGGATTCGCGGTTTAGGGTTTACAGTTTGGGGTTTAGGGTTTTGGGTTTAGGGATTTGGGTTTAGGGTTTAGGGTTCGGGTTTGGGGTTTGGGGTTTATGGTTTAGTGTGGTAAGGTTTAGGTCTTAGGGTTTTATGTTTCAGGGTTTAGGGTTTAGGGTTCAAGTTTAGAGTTTTAGGGTTTAGGGTTTTGGGTTTTACGGTTTAGGGTTTAGGGTTTAGGGTTTAGGGTTTAGGGTTTGGGGTTTTGGTTTTAGGGTTTAGGGTTTAGGGTTTTGTGTTTAGGGTTTAGGGTTTAGGGTTTAGGGTTTGGGGTTTTGGTTTTAGGGTTTAGGGTTTAGGGTTTTGTGTTTAGGGTTTAGGGTTTAGTGTTTAGGGTTTCACGTTTAGGGTTTAGGGTTTAGGGTTTTTAGGGTTTAGTGTTTAGGGTTTAGGTTTTAGGGTTTAGGGTTTAAGACTTAGGGTTTAGGGTTAGAGGTTAGGGTTTAACGTTTAGAGTTTAGGGTTTAGGGTTTAGGGTTTACAGGTTAGGGTTTTTGTTGACTTTACGAGTCCAATCCTGTTTTGACAATGACAAATCATTTGATATTTGATCTGTGCATTGAGTTTGTGAACAGAACTTATATTAAGCATGCATAGAAAGATAACGAGTCGTCGAAGCCATAAAGTAAAGCTGATACATTTCAGAAAGCACCATGGAACTCAAAGAGTACGAGAATCAAGATGCAAGTGGCAAAGTTCAAGAATATCTTGGGAATGGGTATTTAGAACTCATGTTCTTACATTTTCGTATGATTTAATTTGAGGCTCAACATAACATAGAATGATTTTAGGATTCAAGCATTTCATGTACATCATTAGAGAACTTACATGGGCCTAGAAATTTTTTTAAAAAATCATGGAAAACTTGTTTTATAAAAGACCCAGGCAAAGAATCAAAGAAAAATTTTAAACTGGAAATGAATAAGTGAGAAAAAGGGGACTTCGGTAGGCTGAACTCAACCTCAGGCGCCTGAAGAATTTCTTCGGTAGCCTAAAGAATTAAATGGGAAAGACAGAACCTGACAGAGGTACTTCGGTCACCTGACCCTAGAACATTAGGCACCTGAAGTAGCCATTTTAGGAGCCTGACCCCTACTTCGGTTGCTTGAACCTGCGGGAAACTTAAAATTCAGATTTTTATTAAAAAAAACTCGCGAGCTATTTTATTGATCCAAGGACTGAGATCAATCCTAAGGGTAATATACTATATATTCTGAATATCTAAACCCTAGAACATAAGTTAGACACACAAGAAAGAGAAGAACACACCTTGTTGCAAGAACGTTGAAAATCTACTCCTAGTGCTATACGATTGCTTACACTTCAATCTCTAATCTTCAAGCTTGGGCAAATCAACACTACAAAAATACTGGTTTTTGGTGACGAAAGTATTAGTGATAGTTTTAAAACCATCACTAAAAGTTGGTATTAGTGACGGTTTTTATGAACCGTCACTAATAGTGTAAGCATTAGCGACGGTTTATCAGCCGTCACTAATACGACACTATTAGTGACGATTTTAAAATCGTCACTAATACTTTCGTCACTAAAAAAAGCGCGGTAAACGATTTTCACGCGAAATTTTTTCTGGGAAAATATTAGCGACGATTCTAGGATATTAGTGACGGATTAAATTCGTTACTAAAAGTCTCTTATTAGTGACGACTAACAAACCGTCACTACTAATATTTTTGAATATATATATAAAATTTAGTTAAGGCTATTAGCGACAGATTGGGAGATCCGTCGCTAATAATGGGGTATTAGTGATGGTTTTGAAACCGTCACAAATAATTTTTTATTTAAAAAATATTTTAAAAAAATTTAGTTAAGAGCATTAGTGACGGTTTGGGTGAACCGTCACTAATAATGGTGTATTAGTGACGGTTTGAAACCATCACTAATAGTTTTTTATTTAAAAAATATTTAAAAAAAAATTAGTTAAGAGTATTAGTGACGGTTTGGGGAACTATTAGTGACGGTTTTGAAACCGTCACTGATGCTCGAAATCTTAAATTCCCACACTTTCCCCAAATTTCATTCTGCTCCTCCCTCACGCGGTCTCTTTTTCTCCCCAAATTTCTTTCGCTCTCTCCCTCACCCGCTCTCGCCCGCAGGCCACTCACCCGTGCCCTCCGCTTTTCTCTCAGTGGTAGCTCCGCCACCATCTTGGAGGTCCTTCCGTCTTCCACCTCCACACCATCCACCTCCACACCAACAAGGGATTTAGGGTTCAGACCTCGCCCCTCCCTCTCAATATTATCCGATGCCCCCCTGCCGTTTACGATCTTCCTCCCGCGCTGAGCCATTGCTCAGCTCGATCATTGCACGCCTGATGATACCCTCTCCCATCGCCACCGTCCATTGATTGGACTTTCCATGACGACTCTCATCTCGATCCGTGATGCCGTCTCGGCCGACGGTAACCACGACGCTATGTACTCTTCGGCGAAGGAGAAGGCAGCCAACAGAGGCACTTATGTTTGCCGATCACCTCTTCTCCGTCGCCGGTTCCGTCAAATGGTCATTGCATCCAAAGCGAAGCTTTTTCTAGGTATGTGTGCTCTCTGCATCCTTGTTCTGCTCACTTCCAAAATCAGTTCCTTTATGGGTTGGAACCCCCCGAACCTTCCTTTGTCTCTTCTTCTAGGTAAATGTTTTACTTTTATTTTGTTTATGTTTTTAATTTAAGCTTAAATTTTGTTTGATTTTATGTTTGATTTTATGTATTGGGTTTTTTGGGTCGTTACACCTTTGAGTTTTTTGGCAACTTCTGTCATTAAGGGACCTTAGCCGTGAACTTACTGATACTTGTAAATTTTATGGCTTTTTTGTAAGCACCTATAAAATTTTAAGTAATGGATGCGGTCAACTGCATACAATTTTTACTATTTGTATGAACCTTTGATTTTATTTTATTTGTGCAAGTTTGCTGTTTCTAAATCTACATGTAACAAACTACATTGTATTTTGATGTTTTCTCTAAGGCTGTAAGGTAACTACATGTGTAAAATAATTTTTGTTCTTTGAGAAATTGGCTGAATTCCTCCTCACAAAGACCAATTTTTCATTTCTCCAACTATTACTTTGATTAATTATTTCACTGGAAGCTTCATTTTCAGTTTCTATATGCATCGTTTTCTATAAGACAGTTTGGTGGTTTACTATTCCACAAACCCTGGAGTAGATTAGAATTTCAAACATGCAAACGTCAATAGGTTTACAACAAATTGATTGTTAGCAGAGTATAGATGTGATAATAATGAAAGTATTGGTACTTTTGTTTTTTGTCCCACATTGGTAGAATACTTCCACATTAGTATAAAAGATTGTTTTAATTTCCTGTCATGCCTGGTTCTTTGGGGACAAATTGTTTTCTTAGACTAATATCAGATGGGATTGTGACTTTTGAGACTATTCCTAAAGTTGATCTTTCAAATATCATAAGCTATAGAATCCTAGTAACTCATGCTTCCATGTTTTAATGGTTAGTGCTGTTGAAAAAAAAATTAAAATGACAGGAAAATAACAATGACATAGTTGGAAAATGGAGTTGGGAGAGACATTGACTATGTGATCTTTAAGAGGATTTGCACCCCCTATATGTGAGACTGGTACAGGTTTCCAACAATTTGAATTTAGATTTTGGATTTCATTTATATTTAATTCATGGGGGAACGTTATTAAGCTTAAAAAAAGAAAAATCTTTCTCATGGACTTAATGCTGTGAGGTAAACATATTTTATATTTATTTAATTTAATGTTCATGCACTTGTGAATTAATTAGGATATTATTATTGATGATTAGCTTGTTATAAGAAATTTGGCAATTGATATCTGACCCAATTTCCTAAAATCATCCATAGTTGTGAGCATGAAAAAAATTATTTTTTTTTCTGTTTTAACATTTCAAATTAATGGATGTATGTTATGATAATTTTTTAGCAACTAATCAAATTTTTATAACGATTTTGATTGACATGGACTAAATATAAGTTTAGAAGCTCTTGGTCGTGAGCAGTCTCATATGTTTTGTTTCCAAAAAAAATTTTGAGCGCTTTTATTGATGAAGAACGGGCTGTAGTCAAGTGATAATATTTTATAAAAATTGAAGTTGTAGTTCTAACATTATGCTCCATATCGCATGTATAACTTGGTTTTTGTGTTTTGCCCAATTCCCTTATTATGATCAAAATTTTAACTTTTGTAGAGTTTTGCAAAAGTAAAATTTGTAGATAATTGTGAATATATTTATTTTGAGAGTATCGATATCATTTGTAATATAAATAATTGTTATTGGATTATGACAATCTTCTTTTAATGAAGTTATCACAAACAATGAATAATTTGTAAAGTAACTTAAGGAGTCTGACAATTTCAACTACTATCGTGATTTAATGAGATAAAAAGTAAATGACTATCAAGTGGATATATAGCTTTTAAGTGTTACAATACTTTAATAAGCATATTTATTAACGACATTTAAAATAAAGAAAAATAATGGTCAGAAAAGGAGTTGGCTGTTAAATTTTGTAGCTCATAACTAAGCTTAGGGACATTTCCTTTATAGAGGTCAAACTTCGGGCACCCTAAAATAATATAATTTATTATTTCTTATTTATTAATTTATTTTTTTTAGATGAACGAGGTTTAGATAAGCTTTTTTAAACTAGTTTCTAAAATAGTTGCCCAAAAAAATCAGCCCTACTTATGAATAAGTGTGAGAAATTGTCTAACTAAAGGGTTGATTCCTTGTACATAGATGAACTAATCCATGCTAGGGTTTACAAATATGCAAACTAATGCATAAATAGGCTACCTACAACATAGTTCTTGCATTTATTATATTAATTTTTTTTCTTGTTATCCTAAAAGGGATATCCTGATTATGACTTGAGACTTCGAACTTTCATGTTAAAGGATAGTATGAATATTTTGTTATTGACTATGAATGTTTGATTAGCTAGCATGCTGCATATCCTGTTCTGGATGCTTCCATTTTATTCTTTGGAGTTTATGATGGACATGGAGGTAAGAATCAGGAGGTTCAGGTGCTCTTATAGTGGGGTGGATGGTGGTGGCTGCATCAACGATTCTTTATCTAGTTTACCCGGAGTTCCTTTTCAAAATTGATTTGAAATGTGATAAGCCTGCTAATGTAGACAAAATGAATTTTAGCCTTTCATCTGATAGGTTGTCGCTTATAGTTAAGGTATGATTTAAATATTAGTTTTATTTCGCTTGAATCTTGATGCCCTTCTTGCAGTCATTAATATTGCATCCACAAGAAGGGTATCAAGATTCAAGAGAAATAAAATTAATATTTAAATCATACCTTAACTATAAGCGACAACCTATCAGATGAAAGGCTAAAATTCATTTTGTCTACATTGGCAGGCTTATCGCATTTCAAATCAATTTTGAAAAGAAACTCCGGGTAAACTAGATAAAGAATCGTTGACGCAGCCACCACCATCCACTGCCTCGTCGTCCTTCTCTGTCATACGAGACCTCATTGTCCTTCATCACCCTCCATGACCTCGTCGTCTGCTCCATCACCATCAAGGTCGAGGATTCTGAAGTTGGGCTCTAGATTACAGATTGAGCCTTATTGTTCGAGAACTTCGCCCTCGAGGATGACGCAACAGCAAGCCATAGATACCCATGCTACCATGGTCTCTTACTGTTGAAGCTCGCATCACCATCACTACTAATTGTCTAATTTAAATTTGAATTTATATAATATATTTGTATTTGAATTTGAATTTTGAATTTGTATAATGTATTTGTATTTTAATTTGAATTTGTATAATATATTTGTATTTTAATTTGAATTTTTATAATATATTTGTATTTTTATTTATATTTGAATTTGAATTTGAATTTTGAATAGTTTATGAATTTTTTAGCAATTATGGTTTAATGTTACGTATATGAAAATGTAATTATATATTTTTACAAAAATTAATAATTGGAAAAAAATTAATTTAAAATTATTAGTGACAATTTTAAAATCGTCACTACTAATTGTCCAATTTAAGTATTAATGAAGGTTTCAAAACCGTCACTAATAATTGTCTTTTTTTTTTAAAGAGTTTTAGTGAAGGTTTTCAAACTGTCACTAATAATATAGTATTAGTGATGGTTTTAGAGTATTAGTGACGGTTTGAAAACCGTCACTAATAGTTGCCTATGAGCAATAGTGACGATTTTCAAACCATCACTAATAATAGAGCATTAGTGACGAATTTGAAAGCGTCACTAATACTATGGCTTTAGTGACGATTTTTTATCGAGCCGGTGTAGAATTTATAGTGACAAACTTAGGTTTTTTAGTGACAATTTTAATCCGTCACTAATACTCTATTATTAGTGACGGTTTCAAAAATTCGTCACCAATAAGTATTAGTAACGGCAGATATAGTGACTAGGTCAAAACTATCACTAATACTCACAAAACTATCACTAATACTATTAGTGATGATTTTGTGATTATTAGTGACGGTTTTGAACCGTCACTAATAACCTTATTTTTTGTAGTGCAACTCAGATTCTCAAAGGGAACTTGTTTACTCTACTATACTTCAATCTAGTATTGAGGTTTGATTTTTCAAGTTATTAGTCCTACGAACTTTTCATCTCATCTCATTGCTTGTTCTTGACTAGCATTGGAAAAGTTTTGATCTTGAGTGTGCATATTCGTATAAAAATTAAGTTTTGAAAAGATCATTACTTGAGAAAACTTATTTAACTTGGTTGATTGATTTTTGGATTCAAGTGGGCGTTTTTCTAAAAGATTTATATTTTAGATATATCAAAGCTTGATTAAATATCCTTGGTACTTATAACTATACATTTAATTGAGGGATATTTTCTAAAAATTAATATACTCAGTTTGTGATTGAATACATGAAATAAAACTTTGTGAGTTTGATTGAGTTTGTATTCAAGATAAAGTTTTGTTAACTAGTTCACATCAAACATACTTGTGCATTTTTGCAAAGTGAACCAAGAACCCTAGTTGACTTCAAAACAGTTTAATTATATCTTTACTTTGGAGTTTTGGTTAAATAGGGACTTGTGTGTTGAAGCATATCATACATAAAACGATTGTATCGTTTTCATACATTCATGAGCTTCAAGTTATATCATATGCTAATGTATTAGGAAATTGAATTGTACTCACAAGCTTTTGTTAGAAACATTGTTTTGAGTGTTAATTTTCAGATTCTATTGTACACACGATTCAGTGTGTGAACCGGTGTGTGAGGAGAGAGCTGTATCTCTTGTAAGCAATGGAGTAGGAGGGAGTTGTACCTCTTGTAAGCAGCGGATTGTAATGGAAGCTCCGTCCCAATTTAAGGAGCAGGGATTTAGTGAATCCTTGAGTGGTTGCTCAAGGCGAGGATGTAGGCCAAGTCGGCTGAACCTCGTAAAACTATGTTTGTCTTCTCTCTTCCCTTTACTCTTTATTTTCAGCACCGCATTTAATTTATGTATATTGCATGTATAGGTTGGATAGCCTTACACATAAGTAATTGAGTGACAAGAATTCATTGGTAAATATATAAGAAGGGTTTAAGAGGTAAATAAGTGTCAAAGAATTTATAAATACCCAATTCAACCCCCCCCCCCCTCTTGGGATTACACCTAATTCAACAATTTTGAGTTTAGGTTTAGGGCTTGAGGTTTAAGGTTAGCGTTTAGGGATTAGGGTTTAGGGTTTTGGGTTTTTAGGGTTTAGTGTTTAGGGTTTAGGGTTTAGGGTTAGGGTTTAGGGTTTAGGGTTTTGGGTTTAGGTGCTTAGGGTTTTGGGTTTAGGGTTTAGGATTTTTAGGGTTTAGTGTTTAGGGTTTAGGGTTTAGGGTTTAGGGTTAGGGTTTAGGATTTTGTGTTTAAGGTTTAGGGTTTAGGGTTTAGGGTTAGGGTTTAGGGTTTAGGGTTAGCGATTAGGGTTTAGGGTTTAGTGTTTTTAGGGTTTAGTGTTTAGGGTTTAGGGTTTATGATTTAGGGTTTTGGGTTTACGGTTTAGGGTTTAGGGTTTTGGGTTTAGGTGTTTGGGGTTTAGGGCTTAGGGTTTAGAGTTTAGGTTTAGGGCTTAAGGTTTAGGGTTCAGGGTTAGGGTATAGTGTTTAGGGTTTTCTGCTTTAGGGTATTGGGTTTACAGTTTAGAGTTTGGGGTGGTAAGGTTTAGGGCATAGGGTCTTATGTTTTAGGGTTTAGGGTTTTGGGTTTAGTGTTTTAGGGTTTAGGATTTAGTGTTTTAGGGTTTAGGGTTTAGGGTTTAGTGTTTGGGGTTCAAGGTTCAGGGTTTAGGGTTTAAAGTTTCGTGTTTAGGGTTTAGGGTTTTGTAGAAGATTTCTAAAGCGATGGTTCGATGGGCTTCAGGTTTTGGAGTCGGTTCGGTGTTATGGTTTAATGTTTAGTTTTCAGGGGTTTAGGTTTACAGTTAAAGGTTTAAGGTTTAGGTTTAGGGTTTACGATTTTAAGGTTTAGTGTTTAGGGTTCATGGCTTAGGGTTTAGCATTTAGGGTTTAGGGTTTAAGGTTTAGGGTTTAGAGTCTAGGGTTTAAGGTTTAGGGTCAGGGGTTTGGAGTTTAGGGTTTAGGGTTAGGGTTTGGGGTTAGGGTTTTCTGTTTTAGGGTTTAGGGTTTAAGGCCTAGGGTTTAGAGTTTAGGGTTTAAGGTTTAGGATCTAGGGTTTTGGGTTTTGGGTTTTGGGTTTAGGGTTTAGGGTTTAGGGGTTGGGGTTTAAGGTTTAGGGTTTAGGGTTTAGGGTGGTAAGGTTTGGGGCTTAGAGTTTTATGTTTTAGGGTTTAGGGTTTAGGGTTTAGGGTTTAGGGCTTAGAGTTTTAGGGTTTAGGGTTTAGAGTTAAAGGCTTAGGGCTTAGGGTTAAGGGTTTTGGGTTTTGGGTTTAGGGTTTGGGGTTTAGGGTTAGTGTTTTAGGGTTTAGGGTTTAGGGTTTTTAGGATTTAGTGCTTAGGGTTTGGGATTTAGGGTGGGGTTTAGGGTTTAGGGTTAGGGTTTAGGGCTTAGAGTTTTGGGTTTAGGGATTATGGTTTAGGGTTTAGGTTTTCGGGTTTAGTGGTTTAGGGTTTTGCGTTTTGGGTTTTTAGGTTTTTGTGTTTCGGGTTTAGGGTTTATGGTTTAGGATTTAGGGTTTAGTGTTAGGGTTTAGGGTTTACAATTTAGGGTTTAGGGTTTAGGGCTTAGGGTTTTGGGCTTAGGGCTTTGGGGTTTAGGATTTAGGGTTTACGTTTAGGGTTTTGAGTTTTGGGTTTTTAGGGTTTACGATTTAGGGTTTTGGTTTATGTTTATGGTCCGTCAAACTTTAAAGATTATGCTTTAGTTTTTTGGATTTTAGGTTTAGGGTTTAAGGTTTGAGGTTTATGGTTTAGGGTTAGAGGTTTTAGGGTTTAGTGGTTAAGGTTTAAGGTTTACGATGTTGGGTCTAGGGTTTTGGGTTTATTTTTTAGTGTTTAGGGTCTAGGGTTTAGGGTTTAGGGTTTAGGGTTTAAGGTGTAGGGTTTAGGGTTTAGGGTTTAGGGTTTAGGTTTTAGGATTTATGGTTTAAAGTTTAGGGTTAGGGTTTTGGGTTTTGGGTTTTTTGTTTTAGGGTATAAGGTTTACGATTTAGGGTTTAGAGTTTTAGGGTTTAGGGTTTTAGGGTTTAGTTTTTAGGGTTTAGGGTTTAGGGTTAGGGTTTAGGGTTTATGGTCTAGGATTCAGGGATTTGGGTTTATAGTTTAGGGTTTAGGGTTTAGGGTTTAGGGTTTCGGGTTTAGCAGAAGATTTCTGAAGCAGTGGGACGATTGGTTTCCAGTTTTTGAGTCGGTTCGGGGTTATTGTTTAAGGTTTAGTTTTTAGGGTTTTAGGTTTAGGGTTTAAGGTTTAAGGTTTACAGTTTAGGGTTTACAGGTTTTGGGTTTAGTGTTTAAGGTTCACGGCATAGGGTTTAGCATTTAGGGTTTAGGGTTTAGAGTTTAGGGTTTATGGTTTAGGGTTTAGGGTTTAAGGTTTAGGGTTTATTGTTTTGGGTTTAGTGTTTAGGGTTTAGGGTTTAGGGTTTAGGGTTTAGGGTTTGGGGTTTAGGTCTTGGGATTTAGGGTTTAGGGTTTAGGGTTTAGGGTTTAGGCTTAGGGTTTCCATTTAGGGTTTAGGATTTAATGTTTAGGGTTTAGAGTTTAGGGTTTATGATTTAGGGTCTAGGGTTTAGGGTTTAGGGTTTATTGTTTAGTGTTTAGTGTCTAGGGTTTAAGGTTTTAGGTTTTGGGTTTTGGGTTAGGGTATAGGGTTTAGAGATTAGGGTGATAAGGTTTAGGGCTTTTTTGGGTTTAGGGTTTAGGGTTTTAAGGTTTAGGGTTTAGGGTTTGGGGTTTTGTGTTCAGGGTTTTAGGGTTTAGTGTTTAGGGTGTCGGGTTTAGGGTTTAGGGTTTAGAGTTAGGATTTTGGGTTTTGGATTTTTAGGGTTTAGTGTTTAGGGTTTAGGGTTTAGGGTTTAGGTTTTTATGTTTAGGGTTTAGGGTTTAGGGCTTAGGCTTTAGGGTTTAGGGTTTGGGATTTATGGTTTAGGTTTAGGGCTTAAGGTTTAGGGTTTAGGGTTAGCGTTTAGGGTTTAGGGCACTTGGTTTAGGGTATAGGGTTTACAGTTTAGGGTTTAAAGTTTGGAGTGGTAAGGTTTAGGGATTAGGGTTTAATGTTTTAGGGTTTAAGGTTTAGGGTTTAGGGTTTAGAGTTTTAGGGTTTTTGATTTTGGGTTTAGGGTTTAGGGTTTACGATTTAGTAGAGGATTTCTAAAGCGATGGTACGATTGGTTTCCTATTTTAGAGTCGGTTCGAGGTTATGGTTTAAGGTTTTTGTTTTAAGGATTTTGGTTTAGAGTTTAAGGTTTAAGGTTTACAGCTTAGGATTTAGGGTTTAGGGTTTTTAGGGTTTAGGGTTTAGGGTTTACGATTTACGATTACGGTTTAGGGTTTTGGGTTTTGGGTTTTGGGTTTAGGTTTTTAGGGTTTAGGGCATAGGGTTTGGGGTTTAGGATTAGGGCTTAAGGTTTAGGGTTTAGGGTGAGTGTTTTGGGTTTAGGTTTTTCTATTTTAGGGTATAGAGTTTATGGTTTAAGGTTTAGAGTTTGGGGTGGTAAGGGTTAGTGCTTAGGGTTTCATGTTTTAGGGTTAGGGTTTAGGGTTTACAGTTTAAAGTTTTAGGGTTTAGGATTTAGTGTTTTAGAGTTTAGGGTTTAGGGTTTAGGGTTCAGGGTTTAGGGTTTAAGGTTTTGGGTTTTGGGTTTACCAGAAGATTTCTGAAGCAATGGTACGATTGGTTTTCGGTCTTTGAGTCGGTTTGGGGTTATGGTTAAAGGTTTACTTTTTAGTGATTTAGGCTTAGGGTTTAAGGTTTAAGGTTTAAGGTTTATGGTTTCGGGTTTACAGTTTTAGGGTTTAGTGTTTAGGGTTCACGACATAGCGTTTAGCATTTAGGGTTTAAGGTTCAAGTCTTAGGGTTTAGTGTTTTGGGTTTAAGGTTTAGGGTCTAGGGTTTTGGTGTTAGGGTTTAGCGTTTTGGGTTTAGAGTTTAAGGTTAGGGTTTAGGGCTTAGGGTTTTCTGTTTTAGTGTTTAAGGTTTACGGTTTATGGTTTAGAGTTTTAGGATTTAGGGTTCAGGGTTTTGGGTTTTGGGTTTAGGGTTTAGGGTCCAAGGTTTAGGGCTCATGGGTTGGGTTTAGGGTTTAATGTTTATGGTTTAGGGTTTAGGGTTTTGGGTTACGATTTTCGGTTTTGGTGTTTAAGGTTCAAGGTTTAGGGCTCATGGTTAGGGTTTAGGATTTAGTGTTTAGGGTTTAGGGTTTAGGGTTAGGGTTTAAGGCTTAGAGTTCATGGTTTAGGATTCAGCGTTTACGGTTTAGGGTTTCGGGTTTATGGGTTTAGGGTTTAGGATTTGGGGTTTAGGGTTAGGGTTTAGTCTTTAGAGTTTACGGTTTAGGGTTTAGGGTTTAGGGTTTCGGGTTTAGGGGTTTAGGGTTTTGGAATTAGGGTTTAGGGTTTCGGGTTTAGGTTCAGGGTTTAGGGTTTCGAGTTTAGGTTTAGGGTTTAGGGTTTAGGGTTTAGGGTTTTTAGGTTTTGCGGTTGGGGGTTTTGGGTTTAGGGTTTAGGGTCCGTCAAACTTTGAAGATTAAGGTTAAGTTTTTTGGGTTTTAGGTTTAGGGTTTAAGGTTTAAGGTGTATGGTTTAGGGTTAATAGTTTTAGGTTTAGTGTTTAAGGTTTAAGGTTTACGGTCTAGGGTTTCGGATTTTGGGTTTATTGTTTAATGTTTAGGGTCTAGGGTTTAGGATTTAGGGTTTAAGGAGTAGGGTTTAGGGTTTATGGTTCAGGGTTTAGGGTTTAGGGTTTAGGGTTTAGGGTTTAGGGTTTCGGGTTTTTGGTTTAGGGTTTAAGGTTTAAAGTTTAGGGTTAGGGTTTAGAGTTTAGGGTTTTCTGTTTTAGGGTATATTCGGTTTACAGTTTAGGGTTTAGAGTTTTAGGGTTTAGGATTTAGGGTTTAGGGTTTCGGGTTTAGGTCTTAGGGTTTAGGGTTTAGGGTTCAGGGTTCAGTGATTAGGGTTTAGGGTTTAGGGTTTCGGGTTTATGGTTTAGGGGTTGGGGTTTTATTAGAAGATTTTTGAAGCGATGGCACGATTGGTTTTCGATTTTTAAGTCAGTTAGGGGTTATTGTTTAAGGTTTAGTTTTTGGGTTTTAGGGTTTAGGGTTTGGGATTAGGGTTTAGGGTTCAGTGATTAGGGATTAGGGTTTAGTGCTTAGGGTTAGGGTTTAGGGTTTACTGATTAAAGTGGTAAGGTTTAGGGCTTTTGGGGTTTAGGGTTTAGGGTTTTAAGGTTTTGGGTTTTGGGTTTAGGGTTTAGTGTTCGGGGTTTAGGGTTTAGTTCTCACAATTTCGGGTCTAGGGTTTAGGGTTTAGGGTTAGGGTTTAGGGGTTAGGGTTTAGGGTTTTTTGGGTTTAGTGTTTTGGGTTTTGGGTTTAGGGTTTTGGGTTTAGGGTTTAGTGTTTTGGGTTTAGGGTTAGGGTTTAGGATTTAGGGTTTAGGGTTTAGAGCTTAGGGTTTATGATTTAGGGTTTAGGGTTTAGGGTTTAAGGTTTAGGGTTTAGGTTTAGGGCTTAAGGTTTAGGGTTTAGGGTTAGGGTTTAGGATTTAGGGTTTTCTGTTTTAAGGTATAGGGTTTATAGTTTCAGGTTTAGGGTTTGGGGTGGTAAGGTTTAGGGCTTAGGGTTTAATGTTTTAAGGTTTAGGGTTTAGGGTTTATGGTTTTAGGGATTAGGATTTAGGATTTTGGGTTTAGGGTTTTGGGTTTAGGGTTTAAGGTTTAGAGTTCAGAGTTTGGGTTTAGGGTTTTGGGTTTTGGGTTTACGGTTTATGGTTTAAGGTTTAGCAGAGGATTTCTAATGCGATGGTACGATTGGTTTCCGATTTTGGAGTCGATTCGGGGTTATCGTTTATGGTTTTGTTTTTTGGGTTTTAGGTTTAGGGTTTAAGGTTTAAGGTTTATGACTTAGGATTTACGATTTTAGGGTTTAGTGTTTAGGGTTCACGACATAGGGTTTAGCATTTAGGGTTTAGGGTTTAAGGTTTAGGGTGTAGAGTTTAAGGTTTAGGGATTAGGGTTTAGGTTGTAGGGTTTAGGGTTTAGGGTTTAGGGTTTGGGGTTTGGTGGTTGGGGTTTAGAGTTTAGGGTTTTGGGTTTTGGGTTTAGGGTTTAAGGTTTAGGGATTAGGGTTGTAAGGTTTACGACTTGTAGGGTTTAGGGTATTGGGTTTTTACAGTTTAGGGTTTAGAGTTTGGGGTGGTAAGGTTTAGGGATTAGGGTTTAATGTTTTAGGGTTTAGGGTTTAGGGTTTAGATTTTTAGGGTCATTCATTTAGGGTTTAGGGTTTTCAGTTTTCGGTTTTGGGTTTAAAGTTCAGGGTTTAGGGTTTACGATTTAGGGTTTAGGGTTTACGATTTTGGGTTTAGGGTTTAGGGTTCAGTAGAGGATTTCTAAAGCGATGGTACGATTTGTTTCCTATTTTGGAGTCAGTTCGTGGTTATGGTTTAAGGTTTAGTTTTTAGGGTTTTATGTTTAGGGTTTAAGGTTTAAGGTTTACGGTTTAGGATTTTGGTTTTAGGGTTTATTGTGTAGGGTTCACGGCATAGGGTTTAGCATTTAGGGTTTTGGGTTTAGGGTTTAGAGTTTAAAGTTTAGGGATTAGGGATTAGGGATTAGGTTTTAGGGTTTAGGGTTTAGAGGTTAGGGTTTAGGGTTTGGTGGTTGGGGTTTTGGGTTTTGGGTTTTGGGTTTAGGGTTTAGGTTTTAGGGTTTAGGGTTTTGGGTTTAGGGTTTAGGGATTAGGGTTGTAAGGTTTATAACTTTTAGGGTTTTATGGTTTAGGCTTTAGGGTTTACTGTTTAGTGTTTAAGTTTTAGTGTTTAGGGTTTTGGGTTTAGGGTTTACGATTTAGGGTTAGGGTTTAGGATTTAGGGTTTAGGGTTTTTAGCGTTTAGTGTTTAGGGTTTACGATTTAGGGTTTAAGGTTTACGGTTTACGGTTAGGGTTTAGGGTTTAGGGTTTTGGGTTTTGGGTTTAGGTGTTTAGGGTTTAGGTCCTAGGGTGTGGGGTTTAGGGTTTATGGTTTAGGGTTTTCCGTTTTACGGTGTAGGGTTTATGGTTTAAGGTTTAGAGTTTTCGCTGGTAAGGTTTAGGGCTTAGGGTTTTATGTTTGTGGGTTTAGGGTTTAGGGTTTAGGGTTATGGGTTTACGGTTTTGGTTTTCGGGTTTAGGGTTTAAGGTTTAGTGTTTAGCAGAAGATTTATGAAGCGATGGTACGATTTGTTTCCGATTTTGGAGTCGGCTTGGGGTTATGGTTAAAGGTTTAGTTTTTAGTGATTTAGACTTAGGGTTTAAGGTTGAAGGTTTATGGTTTCGGGTTTACAATTTTAGGTTTTAGTGTTTTAGGATTCACGACATAGGGTTTAGCATTTAGGGTTTAAGATTCAAGGTTTAGGGTTTAGTGTTTACAGTTTAAGGTTTAGGGTCTATGGTTTAGGGTTTAGGGTTTAGCATTTAGGGTTTAGGGTTTAGGGTTTAGGGTTAGGGTTTTTAGGGTTTATGGTTTGGGGTTTTGGGTTTAGGGTTTAGGGTTCGTCAAACTTTAAAGATTATTGTTTAGTTTTTTTTTTCTGTTTTAGGTTTAGAGTTCAAGGTTTAAGATTTACAGTTTAGGGTTAACGGTTTTAGGGTTAGTGTTTAAGTTTTAAGGTTTACTGTCTAAGGTTTAGGGTTTTTGGTTTATTGTTTAGTGTATAAGGTCTAAGGTTTAGGGTTTAGGGTTTAAGGAGTAGGGTTTAGGTTTTAGGGTTTACGGTTTAGGGTTTAGAGTTTAGTGTTTAGGGTTTAGGTTTTAGGGTTTAGGGTTTAAGGTTTAAAGTTAAGGGTTAGGGTTTAGTGTTTAGGGTTTTCTTTTTTAGGGTATAGGGTTTACAGTTTAGGGTTTAGAGTTTTAGGGTTTAGGGTTTAGGGTTTTAGGGTTTTGGGTTTTGGTTTTGGGGTTTAAGTTTTACGGTTTCGGGTTTAGGACTTAGGGTTTAGGGTTAGGGTTTAGGGTTTATGGTTAAGGGTTCAGGGATTAGAGTTTAGGGTTTAGTGTTTAGCAGAAGATTACTGATGCGGTGGTACAATTGGTTTCCTTTTTTTGAGTCGGTTCGGGGTTATTGTTTTTGGTTTAGTTTTGGGTTTTTAGGTTGAAGGTTTTAAGTTTATGGTTTACAGTTTAGGGTTTATGGTGTTTGGATTTAGTGTTTAGGGTTCGCGGCATAGGGTTTAGCATTTAGGGTTTAGGGTTTAATGTTTAGGGTTTATGGTTTAGGGTCTAGGGTTTTGGGTTTAGGATTTATTATTTAGTGTTTAAGGTCTAGGCTTTGGGGTATAGGGTTTAGGGTTTAAGGTTTAGGGTTTGGGATTTAGGGTTTGGGGTTTAGGGTTTAGGGTTTAGGGTTAGGGTTTACGGTTCACGGATTAGGGTGGTAAGGTTTTGGGCTTTTAGGGTTTAGGGTTTTAAGGTTTAGGGTTTAGGGTTTGGAGTTTAGTGTTCAGGGTTTCGGGTTTAGGGTTTAGGGTTTAGGGTTACGGTTTTGGGTTTAGGGTTTTGGGTTTTTAGGGTTTACTGTTTAGGGTTTAGGGTTTAGGATTTAGGGTTAGGGTTTGGGGTTTAGGGTTTAGGGTTTAGGGTTTAGGGTTTAGGGTTTAGGGTTTAGGATTTAGGGTTTAGGTTTAGGGTTTAATGTTTAGGGTTCAGGGTTAGCGTTTAGGGTTTAGGGTTTAGGGTTTTCTGTTTTAGGGTATAGGGTTTACAGTTTTGGGTTTTGAGTTTGGGGTGGTAAGTTTTAGAGCTTGGAGTTTAATGTTTTAGGGTTTAGGGTTTAGAGTTTTAGGGTTTCGGATTTAGGTTTAGGGTTTAGGGTTTAGGGTTTAGAGTTTAGGGTTTAGGGTTTTGGGTTTAGGGTTAAGTGTTTAAGGTTTTGCAGAGGATTTCTAAAGTGGTAGTACGATTGGTTTCCGATTTTGGAGTCGGTTCAGGGTTATGTTTTAAGGATTAGTTTTTAGGGTTTTAGGTTTAGGGTTTAAGGTTTAAGGTTTACGACTTAGGATTTACGGTTTTAGGGTTTAGTGTTTAGGGTTCACGGCATAGGGTTTAGCATTTAGGGTTTAGGGTTTAAGGTTTTGGGTTTAGAGTTTAAAGTTTAGGGATTATGGATTAGGGTTTAGGTTTTAGGGTTTTGGGTTTAGTGTTTATGGTTTGGGATTTTGGGTTTGGGGTTTAGGGTTTGGGGCTTTGGGTTTTGGGTTTAGGGTTAGGGTTTAGGGTTTAGGGATTAGGGTTGTAAGGTTTACGACTTTTAGGGTTTAGGGTTTTAGGTTTTAGGGTTTAGGATTTAGGGTTTAAGGTTTACTGTTCAGGGTTTAGGTTTTAGTGTTTAGGTTTCGGGTTTAGGGTTTAGGATTTAGGGTTAGGGTTTAGGGTTTAGGGTTTACGGTTAGGGTTTAGGGTTTAGGGTTTAGGGTTTAGTGTTTAGGGTTTAGGCTTTTGGATTTTGGTGTTTAGGGTTTAGGGCTTAGGGTTTAGGGTTTTAGATTGAGTTTTAAGGTTTAGGGTTTAGGGTTAGAGTTTAGTGTTTAAGGTTTTCTGTTTTAGGGTATAGGGTTTATGGTTTAAGGTTTAGAGTTTGGGGTGGTAAGGTTTAGGGCTTCGGGTTTTATGTTTTAGGGTTTAGGGTTTAGCAGAAGATTTCTGAAGTGATGGCACGATTGGTTTCTGATTTTGGAGTCGGTTTGCGGTTATGGTTAAAGGTTTAGTTTTTAGGGATTTAGGTTTAGGGTTAAGGTTTAAGGTTTACGATTTCGGGTTTACGGTTTTAGGGTTCAATGTTTAGGGTTCACAACATAGGGTTTAGCATTTAGGGTTTAAGGTTCAAGGTTTGGGTTTATAGTTTAGGGTTTAAGGTTTTGGGTCTAGGGTTGAGGGTTTAGGGTTTAGGGTTTAGGGTTTAGCGTTTAGGGTTTAGGGTTTAAGGTTTATGGTTTAGGGTTAGGGTTTAGAGCTTAGGGTTTTCTGTTTTAGGGTTTAGGGTTTACGGTTTAAGGTTTAGAGTTTTAGGGTTTAGAGTTTAGGATTTTATTGTTTGGGGTTTAGGGTTTAGGGATTAGGGTTTTGAGTTCAGGGCTTAGGGTTTAAGGTTAGGGTTTAGGGTTGAAATTAGGATAGCTTCCCAAGAGGGGGGGAGGGGGTGAATTTGAATTTTAAAATTATTTCAAGTTTAATTCTTTATTTTATATCAACAATCACAACAGGTAAATACAAAAACAATTCAACCAAAACCAATCAACAAGATAATCAAAATCTTCATATTTGTATCAATAGCCTTGTAATAAATTGTAAAGCATGCTAAATTTATGTAAGCCCTGTGTTTATTCCAAACTCACAATTCTTCTTTGCGTTTAGCTTTTAAATAAACTTTCAGATTAACAAGTTTAGGATGATCAACTAACGTAGTCCCTTTCGGTTTCCGCAATCAATGTTGATCAAGCCAAAATAAATTATCCTTCGGTCTATTTAACAACCATACACTCAGAATTAGCAATTTAAAGCATACACACAGGTTATAAGTATTGCAGAAAAATAAAGAGTAAGGAAGAAGAGAGACACAAGATTTTATGAGGTTCGACTTATACCTAGCGTACGTACTTGCCTTTGGAAAACCACCAAAGGATTCACTAGTACAGTTCCGTTGACGGGTGGAACAATACCGATTACAATCACTCCTTCCTTTAGGCTAGAGCCTGCCTCTCCAAACGATATTCCCTCGTTTGGTCCAACGATTCTACAACCTTGAATCGTTTATAAACAAGAACCAAGATGGAGAAGAGTTTGTGTATAAGAAAACACTGTCACGGCAGAGTAGGTTAGTACAACATTCAACACAATAATACTTCAAAGTAAATCAAATATAAAAGAATTGAAGCTCAATACTGAATTTTAAATCACCAAATATCTTCCAAGTATTGAAAGATTTACACTTTGAAGGCTTTACTTCAAAGTTTGTTTCAGTAGTAACTCAATAGTTGAAGATGGATGAGCGCAAGAGAATTTGAGAGCTTTTTAGAAAACTTTGATTGCTGGAAATTTCTTGGTGTATAAAATCTTTGAAGTTTGGGGCTATTTATAGAAGTTTAAGAGTAATTCCTTGTCCCCAAAGTTTCCTTGAAGTAATCCCCAAGTTTTTCAAAATGGTAGTGTCAAAAAAATTCATTTAAAAAATCTTCCCATTAGAAGTTTTTAAGCCAACTTTGTCGTGGCAGTTGCCTGCCACGACTTGGCAGTCACCTGTCATAGAAGAAACTCACAACACAGAACACTAGCAATCGCCTTCCAGGACCCAGGTAGTCGCCTGGCATGACCACCCAGGCGCTTGGCTATGTTCAGGCAGTCGCCTGGCACCCTATTGCCTCTTTAAAAAATTCTTCATTTAATTTGGCAGTCGCCTGTGACAAAAAAACAGTCGCCTAGCCCTTCTGTTTTTAAAAACTATTCTTTCTTTAAAACCCTTCTTTCCTTCGATTTGAAAAACATACTTTAGGGTTTTTCTAAAAATATATTTCTAAATTTCTTTTGATTTTATAAGAGCTTCAATTCAGTTTATACTTGAAATTAACTTGAAGTATTTACATACAAACATCCTTAAAACTTTATTCCTTTGATCTTCAAGTAAGTCCTTGTTCTTCCATCATCTTTGAGTTTCTGATCTTTTCTTTGAGCTTTCATCAAGTTATCTTTAATCCTCATGCTCTTCAAGATCTTTTTTTTATCCATAAACTTTATCATTCTTTTGAGTTTTGTCACTACCTTTAAGCTTTGCCTTTTTCTTGAAAAACTTTCACTTAAACCATATTAAACACATCATGATTTGTTATCATCAAATAAGAATTGTAAGCCTTGTTAGGCCAACAATCTCCCCTTTTTTGATGATGACAAATCGAGAGCAAAAATAATAAGAGATAATACTCATGGCTCCCCCTTTCAACAAGCATGATATATTCATAGTCATATAAGTAATGAATTCATGGTACTTGCAAAATGATCCATACAAGATCCATACATATTCATAGTTTTACAAACCATAGAGCATATTAGCATTTTTCATTTTTACACTCCCTTCTCTCAAACATCTCCCCCTTTGGACATCAATCAAAAAGGAGAAAAGAGTAATACAAAAAAAATAGAGAAGTGCTGCAATACATAGTACCAATAAACATAAAGAACATACTATCTGGTGAAGCACTAATACATAAAAGTGGTAAATATTACATAGATGAAACACAAAGGCTTCCATAGACTCACTTTCATCATCTTCTTCTTCTTGTTCACCAGATTCATCATCACTTGATGGAGCAGAGCTTATATCCATCGTAGATTTGCCTTTAGAGGAGCTAGCCAGATGTTTCTCAATCTTGTCAACACGCTGAACAAGGCCGGAACAATGAGTTTCAATAGTAGAAACCTTCTCCCTAAGTGTACCAAGTCCATATTGCATTCCATCACTGAAGGTCATATAGTGATTAAAAAATGGAACGAACCAAGAAAGAGTTTCTAGGTCAAGTTGAACTGAAGAGGCTAGTATGGAAGACTGAGGTGGTGGTGCAGATGATACGTGATGACGTCCCTTATGAAACAACCCTTAAGGAGAGTTCTTATATCCCATACGCTTAAGAATAGTATCAGAAAAAATATCATAATGGGTTCTTCTAGTGAAGTTAAATGATGGTGTAAGAACATTGAAATGAGCTAATACCATATTTAACATCCTAGCATATGGTAGAATGACACGAGGGGCATCAACTTTAATAATAATTCATTTGATAATTAAACTTGAAAGATCCAACTTTTTCCCTTTAAGAATACAACACATAACAAAACAATCTAAGAATGATATATGACCATGAGAACCAGAACGTGGTAGGATATTATATGTAATAAGTTTGTGCAGGATTAGAGCTTGTAGATTGAGCTGTTTGTAAAGAGGTGGATGCCCAAAGTTGATAGGTGTATCAGTTATGACTAGGGGTAAAAATTCCTTTAGAGTAAATCCTTGGGACATTATCCATTGTTTCTCAACAATGTGGACCTCAAAATCTCCTGGCTTGACTCCAAGAATTTTTCCCAAAGATATAGGAGCAAGATGAATATTTTGCCCTAGAAGATTTGTTTTGATCCCATTTTCAAACCGTTCCATATTTGCATAGAAAATCCAAACCACGTTTGGATAGTATCCTTTCACTTGATTTGTAATAAACTGATCCCACCCAATTTCCTTAAAAAGTTCCATAATTTCATGAAAATCAGAATTGAAGAATGTAACATCAAGAACTTTACCTAGAATGGGTTCGGTTGAAGCAATTTGATTCCTATAGAGTTGCTTAGCATGTGGAGTTACTAACCATTTCTCTACTTCATCATTGTTGATCCTAGTCAAAGATGAAGAACCCTTGTTACCAGTCGATTTTATCCGTGGCATGTTTGTATGGAAGAGGAAAGCTGATAAACCCTAGGTTATATTCGTGATTTGGTATGGAGGGTAGGTTTGATGCTCGATTTTAGGCTGATTTGGAGGAGAAGTCTGTGTGGAAAAAAGTAGGAAAGAAGAATTTCAGAGAGAGAGAAGAAGGAGCAGGCACCTGAAGGAAGTTAAAATGACATAAAACAGGGTTTTAAACCCTACCCACCGCAAGGCAGTCGCCTGCTAGGATAAGGCAGGTGCCTGTCAATAAAGAAACTTGAAAGTCAGTAGCCTGGCACCTTGGTAGCAGTCGCCTGCCAAGCAGAAAAAAATTTTAGTTTACTTCTCGAATCTGCATCATTCCCAATTCTCTTCTAATGAATATGAATCGCTCTTCAGGTAGAGGTTTTGTGAAAATATTTGCTAATTGGTCATTTGTATTTACAAATTCTAGCATTATATCTTCGTTTTGCACATGATCTCTTAAGAAGTGATGTCTTATGTCAATATGTTTTGTTCTTGAGTGAGATACTAGATTTTTTGAAATATTTATAGCACTTGTGTTGTCACATTTTATTGGAATAGTTTGATATTGAATTTTCAAATCTTTTAGTTGTTGTTTCATATACAATGTTTGAGCACAACAACTCCCTGCTGCTATGTATTCTGCTTCTACTGTGGATAATGCTACAAAGTTTTGTTTCTTTGAAGACCATGAGACTAAAGAGTGTCATAAAAAATGACACGTTCCACTTGTACTTTTTCTATCTATCTTGCATCCAGCAAAGTCTGCATCGGAATAGCTTATCATTTCAAATTCAATTCCCTTTGGACACTATAAACCTAGTTCAAGTGTGCCTAATAGATATCTAAGGATTCTTTTAACCGCTATTTGGTGTGATTCCCTAGGAGCCGATTGGAACCTAGCACATATACATACGCTAAAGATAATATCCAGTTTACTTGCTGTTAAGTAAAGTAAGCTTCCTATCATACCTCGGTAATGCTTAGTATCTACTTGTTTCCCTTTTTCATCCTTGTCAAGACTCATTGAAGTGCTCATGGGAGTTCCTATAGGTTTAGTTTCTTCCATATCAAACTTCTTTAGCATGTCTTTAATATATTTAGTTTGATTTATGAAAATTCTATATTTTTCTTGTTTGATTTGTAACCCTAGAAAGTAATTTAACTCTCCCATCATGCTCATCTCAAACTCTTTTTGCATAAACTTAGCAAATTCATTACACAAATCCTTATGAGTTGCTCCAAAAATAATATCATCAACATAAATTTGTACTATGAGCATGTCTTTGTTTTTGGTTTTTATAAATAAAGTACTATCTATCTTTCCTCTTGAAAAATTGTTTTAAATTAGAAACTTGCTTAGCCTTTCATACCAAGCTCTAGGAGCTTGTTTCAATCCATATAAAGCTTTAGTTAACTTAAATACATGATTTGGATTTTTTGAATTTTTAAACCTGTAGGTTGTTTTACATATACTTCTTCATTTATATATCCATTTAAGAAGGAACTTTTTACATCCATTTGATACAATTTGAAGTCCTTATAGGCTGCATAAGCTAAGAGCATCCTAATTGCTTCCATTCTTACTACGGGGGCAAAGGTTTCATCGTAATCGATACCTTCTTCTTGATTACAACCTTGTGCTACTAGCCTAGCTTTATTTCTTGCAACTATCCCATGTTCATCCTTTTTATTTATAAACACCCATTTAGTTCATATGATTGATTTGTCTTTGGGTTTAGGTATAAGTTCCCACACTTGGCTTCTTTCAAATTGATTTAGTTCCTTTTGCATAGCTATAATCCAAGAGTCATCTTCTAAGACTTCTTCAATATTCTTGGGTTCATCTTGAGATAAAAAGGCATAATGGTTACAAATATTTTTCAATGAGGCTCGAGTGGTTATTCCTTTTGAAGTTTCTCCAAGTATTTGTTCTTTTGGATGACTTTTAGCATATATCCATTCTTTAGGTAGTTGTAGATTTTCTATAATGTTTTCATTTGAAGTCTCATTATTATTTTCTTCTTTTATTTCAAGATCTTCTTCTTTTTGTGGAATATCTTCTTTTCATCATTCTTAATTCTATTTTCATAATTGTTTGATTCATCAAATGTTATGTGTATTGATTTAATGATAGTAAGAGTTTTCCTATTATAAACCCTATAGGCTTTGCTATTTGTAGTGTAGCCTAAAAAGATACCTTCATCAGATTTTGCATCAAACTTTCCTAAATCATCTTTAGTATTAAGGATAAAACATTTGCATCCAAATACCTGAAAGTAAGAGATATTAGGTTTTCTTCCTTTCCATAGTTCATATGGTGTTTTGTCTGTACTTGATCTTATAGATACCCTATTTACAATATAACATGCTGTATATACAGGATCAGCCTAAAAGTATTTAGGTAGGTTATTTTCGTTTATCATTGTTCTTGCCATTTTTTGTAGGGTTCTATTTTTTCTTTCTACAACTCCATTTTGTTGTGGAGTTCTAGGTGCAGAGAAATTATGGTTTATTCCATATTCATTATAGAATTTATCAACTTGTTTGTTTCTAAACTCCCTACCTTGATCACTTCTAAAACTTGTTACATTATAGCCCTTTTCATTTTGTAATTTCTTACATAAGGTGATTAGCATGTCACGAGCTTCATCTTCATTTGTTGGGAATAATACCCAAGTGAATCTTGAATAATCATCAACTATTACAAAAGCATATTGTTTTCCTCATAGGCTTAAGGTTCTAGTTGGACCAAATAAGTCTACGTGTAATGGTTCTAGGTGTCTTTTCGTAGATATATACTTTTTCTTTTTAAAGCTTGTTTTAACTTGCTTTCCCTTTTGGCATGTGTCACACATCTTGTCTTTTATGAATTTGGTATTTGGTAATCCTTTTACAAGATTTTTATTTGATAATTTGGATAATAAGTCCATGCTAGCATGTCCTAACTTCCTATGTCATAGCCAACTTATTTCATTCATGGCTGCCAAACAAGTTACGTTTTGATTCATTAGATTCTCAAGATTTATACAATAAACATTATTTATCCTAAGAGCTATAAACAAGATTTTATCTTCTTTGGGATTTTGAATAACCCCTTTTTCTTTCTTAAAGGTTATTTCAAACCCTTTGTCACTCAATTGGCTAATGCTTAAAAGATTGTGTTTTAAACCTTCTACTAATAATACATTATCAATAGTAATAGAAGGTTCTTTATCTTTTGTCCCGATGCCAATGATCTTACCTTTGGTATTATCGCCGAAGGTGATATATCCTCCATCCTTTTGTTTTAGAGAGGAAAACTTGGTCTTATAGCCGGTCATGTGTCTTGAACACCCGCTGTCCAAGTACCACTTGTCCGTTGATGATGTTGTCCTAAAACATACCTACAATGGAGGATTCATTGTGTTAGTCTTTGGAATCCAAATCCTTTTAACTTTCTATGTTTTGTTGTTAGTTCCATTATTAACTTTTCATTCTCCTTGTACTTTAACATACTTCCTTTTTAGTGGGCAATCAAACATTACGTGACCTTTAGTCTTGCACATATAGCAAGTATTGTGTTCATGTTTGTTATTTTTGAGGAAGTGCTAGCATAGTGCTTGGCTTCCTTGACGAAGTATCCCATGAATAATTTCTTATTCCTTCTTTATTCCCATGTAGCCTTTGTTATCCAATCATTTTTTTCAAAATTATCTTTACCTTTTGTAAAATTATATATAATTTTTTCTTTATCTTCTACTAATTTCTTTAGTTCATTTATTTCTAGATCCTTTCTATTCAAGTTTTCTTTATGAGTTTTGCCTAATTCTTGAGTTACTTTACTTACTTCCTCCTCTAACTTCTCAATACAAGAATATTTTTCTTTTTCAATGGTTTTGAATGGTTCAAGTTGCTTCAATAGTTCTTTATTTTGATCCTTCAAGGTTATATTTCTTTTGGAAATTTTTATGAATCTTTTATGTAAGGAAAATAATTCAGCTTGTAATTCTTTGTAAGAGGGCATACTATCACATGACTCGTCACAAGATTCATTGCAAGATTCTGTTGAAGAGTATTAGGAATTTACCTCTTCATCATTCGCCATGAAGCATACGTTTGCCATCTCTTGTCCACTTGATTCGTTTTTTGTTTCGCTGGAGCTTGAGTCATCCCATGTGGCCTTCATAGCTTCCTTCTTTTTCTTCTTGTCTTTCTTGAGCAATGGGCAGTCTAGTTTGATATGTTCTGGTTTCTTACAATGATAGCATATAGGAGGTTCACTTTTACTTTTATTTTCTTTTCTACTTGATTCTACTTTTTCAGTTTTTCTTTTGTTGAACTTCTTAGGAAATATTTTATTCCTTCTATAAAACTTTCCTAGTCTCTTGGTGATGAATGCTAATTCATCTTGATCTAAGTCACTTGTTTCACTTTCTTCTTCATTTGAGTCGTGGCTTGATGCTTTTAGTGTAATTGATTTCTTATGCTTTGGTTCAGGATTTCTTTCTTTTAAAGCCATTTCATAGGTAAGAAGTGAACCTATGAGTTCATCTAAGGAGCTGGTCTTAAGGTTTCTTCCTTTGGTAATTGTTGTAGCCTTAGGTTCCCATATGGAGGGAAGGCCTCTCAAAATTTTTCTAATCATTTCGTAGGTGGTATAAATGTTAGAATTGGTGTATTCCCAAGAGGGGGGGGGGTGAATTGGAATTTTAAACTTTTCTTCTAGGTTGAACTAGATGTTGGCAAGATATTAAAACCTAGGGACTTTCTATATAGTTCCAAATACGCTGATAAATATGATATTTGGAAATTTAAATCAAGTGCATCATCCACATAATAACATACGCATGCGGTAAATATAAAGTGTGGAAATATAAACAAACACACGATATGTTATCGGGGTTCGGCCAATTGTGCCTACGTCCCTATCTCTAGCTCGCAAGCCCGAGGATTCCACTAATAGCTCACTTAAGCGGGTGGAGCGACACCGATTACAACCAGGTCAAATTAACACAGGACTGACCTCAACCTTAACCAAGTCAATTAGCGGGGCTGACCTGAACCTACACGCCTTAACAGGACGACGTACCTAGCTTTCCTAACCGGGTCTAAGCCAATCCAGGACTATTCTAGGGCTAGTCTCCCTCTTCAGACCCGTGCCTGGATATACAAAAAATGTGTATATAATTAGATGGTACAGTGATTGTGCTTTCGTGTAAAGCAGATATGTACCCAGAAGCTCGCAATAACATACACCACAATATGATTCAATATGTAAGCTCAATGTGGTCTAAATGGTTCAACTCTCAAAGGTATTTTCAATCAGTGTAATGCGCACGTGAGAGTGTCAAACAAACAATCTTTGTATCACAAGATATGTTCAATATAATAGTTCATACAAAGATACTAGCAAGACAATATGTATATTTCAATGAGCAGGTTTCCTCAATCATATGATGCTCTAGTAATATATATGTTCGGTTTGCAAAAGATATTCAATCTTTGTATTTAGCAAAGGATATGTGAGTTGATGAATATTGCAACAAAGATTTTATCACACAAAAAAATATCTCTTCAAATGTTTTTCAAGATAAAAGCACAATAGATATTTGAAAATGATTTTGAAAAGATTTTGCAAACAAAATACTATACGATCTTCTCAGCATATTACAATGAAGGTGCAAGCTTAGAAGGTCTAACAAAGTCTTCTTAGGATAGACTTATCAACAAAGTCCCCTAAGAATCCTTGGGTTTTGCTCTCAAATAAAGTCGTGTCAAGCAAATAAAACAAGGAGAGCAAACCCTTCCAAACACACACTCAATCTACTTACAAATGATGCAGGCACTAATAGAATGCAAGCATGAGTGAATGAGGCTAAAAAATGAGTAGTATAGGCTTTTGGATTTTCAGAGAATTCTCCCTTAATCAAAGTCAAATCATACTAATTTTTTCAAATGATCTCATATATATAGGCATAGGAGAAAATATGACCTTTGGGGACCTATTGGGTATTATTAGGGAAGTTTAATGATGTTTAAAGCATTTTAACCCTGTTTAAAAAATATTTAACTACGGTAAAAATCAGGGCAACCCGAGAGGTCCAGTCGACTAGAACAAGTTCGATCGACCAAGTGTTTTCTTCCTGAAGATGTTACTATTTATGTCATCTCATATCTGCAGCAGTCTTTCTACACATGTACAATCGTTGCAATTGTGGTATTAATGGACAATATCATAAAAATTTTTGTGGGATCTTTTTACCCTTCTTCTGATTAGTTGTATACCTCAGTTCACCACATTCTAGACACTCGTTCACATTTTCATATTCACCATAAAAAAGTGCACAATCATACCTACAAGTATGTATTGTAGTGTAACCGAGACCCAATTCATGCATGTATGTCTTTGCTTCATAAAAAAACTTTGGAAGTGTTTCACCATCAGGTAGTACTGCCTTAATGAGGCTTAAATGCATGTTAAATGTGCTCTGAGATAACCCATGCATTGTCCTTGCATGAAGCAACTTTATCAGGAACTCTAATTTTGAGAACTTTGTACAGTTTAGATTTAGGGGCACCCGTGCATCCCTTACAAGATCAGCAAATGGTTTACCAAGTCGATTTAACGTACTAGGATTGCAAGGTATGGTACCTACTGAAGTAGATTCATCACCAGTATGCGACACACTAACATTTTCTATGTCCACTGCAATCCCCCTTTGCAAGTCACCTAACATTTCGATTAACCCTTCCGAACATGTATCACCATCTACTATATTTGCCCCCTCATCTTCATCGTTATCATCATCGCTCTGAACTGCATAATCTTCACCATGGAACACCCACCTTGTGTACCTTTTCTCCATTCCAAAGTCTAATAAATGTGTATGAACCAAATCAATGTGTTTGAATGTTATGTTTTGGAATTTCTTGCAATGACACCTTATTCTACTAGCATCGTCTGCACAACGATGCACGAACTCTATGAAATGCAAAAACCTACCCTGAGCGTTCATCCAACTCTTATCCATGTTCATTAATTCCCTATAACATGTTCAAGTAAATGGTGTTGATTACATTGTCAGAATGTTTATGATGCATGCATCGTGAATCCTATAATCAACCACCTTCCGTCTAAAGGGTACGGATCCTATCCCATTCAGGAATGTTGCAATTACGTTGTGATCAATCGCTCCAATTCCTTCGTCGTAGTCATTATAAATTTCAGCAGCATCTCCTCATGGCTGTCCAAGTACACGAGATGGGGGAAGTGCACATCATCTGCTTGTTTTCTATCACTAACAAATTGTCACCACGTTCCACTATGCACCAAGAGAACACAAGTAGAGACGCGCTCGAAATATATAATGACAATATAAAAAAACATGAACAATGACAACAATGTAAATACAACTTCCTAAACTGTCCAAATTGGAAGTTTCAAGAATGGTTGAAATACAAACATCACTAATCGTAAATGAAACAAATAATCTACATGTTCAATTGATTATTAGTCTACATAATATGTCCCATATGTACGATAAGGCATGAATGTATAGTAACCATTCTTGAATGGGTCTAAGCTTCAATGCACACATGAATGACAATAATTAATTTTGCATAAGGAGCTCGTGATAAGTAGGATTTCCTTTTATTGTGCATGGTTTCAATTGAAAAATTCAACATTGATTTACTTGTAAGGTTAAGTTTTGCGACTACAGAATTGGTAGTCAGTAAGTTTATTGCTCATATCACATTCTTTAATGTGATGGCCGCTCTCTTCAATCTTTCGTAAAGATCCCTCACATATTCAATTTGTTTTTTTTTTTGTTCAATTTTCAAGTCCTAGATAAATTTAACAAAATACATGGCAAATATTATTATTATTTTTAAGCCCATTAAGAAACGATGGGAAACCTCCTTCATTTGTCATGATTAAATACAGATAAAATAAAACAAAATTTTGAACCACGAAATAAAATTATACATCAAGAAAACAAAATCTTAAAACTAGGAAACAAAACTCTCCAAGAAGAAAAAAAAAAAGTTGATGCCAAAAACAAAATATTTCATCGAAAATTTGAATATAAGGAATCAGGTAAAATTTGAAAAATAAATTTGAATATTCACATTTCATGTATACAAGCCTAAAGATTTGGGTTGTGACTCTGAAACAAACTAATAATTTTTTTTGGAACAATAGTAGTGATTTTCAGAACAATAATAATGATATCCCAAACAAATCATAAACACATGAACATAATTAAGTAAAAAATAATTAATTGTAATTAATAATCTTTTGATTTGGGAAAAAAATGCATGCAAATATGAAAGGAGCTGATAAATGTTTAGAAGGCCCTAGGGTAGTTGACTTCACCCTTAAAATGTTTTAAAAACCTGGGAAACTCTAAAATGGGGCCATATAGAAGATATAAGAAGTTAAGTTTATAAGACTCATCTTCCCTCATCTCGTCTAGGTTTTCAATTTTCTAATACTTTTTTCAACACAAGATTGAAGAAATGGACATTTTGCATTTATTGTTTACAATCTATGGATGAAGTTGTTGTAATCTCTTGTTCCTAGTCATGGCAAGGTGAAGAAGTTAAGTCCTTTTTGCCTGCACTTGTACCTTTCAGAAAAATAAAAATTAATAAAATAATGTTTTCTTCTCCTACAAGCAATGTGTTTAGCCCCTGTGTCTGATGAAATAATCAACCATGGTTAGTCCCCAATGGATGTCTCTAGTAAAAAATTTTACTAACCATGAATTTATATTTTGTATTTGTTTCCAGAATGAGAATACAAAAATTTGAATGAAAGAAATTAAATAACAACACTTTGGTTTTTAGTTTGGAGAAATTTAAATTAGCTACCAAAAGATTGACCACCAGTTATCTAACCATTATAGAAGACATACATATCTGCATATAAAAATAAAGAATTTCATTTTACCATACCAAAAAGAAACCAAACATGCAAGCACAGTGAGGCAAAGCAAAAAGGGGTCTTCCAAATAGCTTGAAGCAAAGTAGAAAAAAGAAACCCCTTCTCAACAAATGCAAAAATTATATTTAGTTGATGCTGTGAGCGGCGGTGACAAGCGGAGACGCTGTGGGCGGCGGTGATGTGGGCGGCAGCGCCAAGACACTTTGGGCGGCAGCAACAGGTGGAGATGCTGTGGGCGACGACTTGAGATTCAGTGGCAGGAGGACTATGCTGCGTGCATGGAGGAGCGAGGAGAGAGTGGTAGGAGTGAGGAGCAGAATGATGAAGATTGAAGAGACGGCAGGAGGGAGGAGAAAGAAGGAAATTTAGGAAAGTGTGGGAAATTATGCAGGTTAAATTTCAGATTTTGAGCATCAGTGAGGATTTTTAAAATCGTCACTACTAATCTTAAATAAATTTTTATTTATTTTTTTAAATAAAAGGACAATTAGTGACGGTTCATAAAATCGTCACTAATGAAGGACGAGTAGTGACGAAAATAACAAACCGTCACTAGTACTCTTAAATTATTATTATTTTTTTTAAATTAAAAGACTATTGGTGACGGTTCTGAAAACCGTCACTAATAAGGACGCATTAGTGACGAAAATACAAAACTTTCACTATTACTCTAAAATTATTATTTTTTATTTAAATAAAAGTGCTATTAGTGACGGTTTTCGAAACCGTCACTACTACTCTGAAATGATTTTTTCTTACTTTTTATTTAATATAAAAGACTATTAGTGACGGTTTTGAAAATCGTCACTAATAAGGAACTAGTTGTGACGAAAATAAAAAACCGTCACTACTAAGGAGCCAGTAGTGACGAAAATAAAAAACCATCACCAATAGTTTGAAATAATATATTTTTTATTTTTTTTAATAAGATGACCAGTAGTGACGGTGGCAAAACCATCACCAATAACCTACTAGTAGTGACGAATTTTCCAAACCATCACTAATAATGGACTAGTAGTGATGGCTACTTAATCGTCACTAATAATCGACAATTAGTGACGATTTGAATCTGACACTAATACCCCAATAATCATTGCTAATATTTTTTTGGGATAATTTCCACGCAAAAAGTGGTTTCCCGTGATAGTTCGAGCGGGAAAATTGGTTTTTAATGATGAAATTATTAGTTACGGTAAAACCGTCACTAATGCGACACTATTAGCAACAGTTGCTAAACTGTCACTAGTACCCACTTTTAGTGATGAAATTAAAACCGTCGGAAATAATTTCATCACTAACAACCAGTGTCTTTGTAGTGATGGAATGATTGGTTTCGAGTTTTGGAGTTGGTTCGGGGTTACGGTTTAAGGTTTAGTTTTTAGGGTTTTAGGTTTAGTGTTTAAGATTTAAGGTTTACGGTTCTAGGGTTTGGTGTTTAGGGTTCATGGCATGGGGTTTAGCATTTAGGGTTTAGGGTTTAAGGTTTAGGGTCTAAGGTTTAGGGTTTAGGGTTTAGGGTTTATTGTTTAGTGTTTAGGGTCTAGGGTTTTGGGTTTAGGGTCTGGGGTTAGGGCTTAGGGTTTAAGGTTTAGGGTGTTAATGTTTAGGGTTTAGGGTTTTATGTTTTAGGGTTTAGGGTTTAGAGTTTTAGGGTTTAGGGTTTATGGTTTTAGGGTTTAGGGTTTAGGGTTTTAGGGCTTAGGGTTTAAGGTTTAGGGTGTTAAGGTTTAGGGTTTAGGGTTTTATGTTTTAGGGTTTAGGGTTTAGAGTTTTAAGGTTTAGGGTTTAGGGTTTAGGGTTTAGCGTTTAGGGTCCGTCAAACTTTAATGATTATACGAAAATTAAGAGGGCATAACTTCTTCATTTGAACTTCAATTTGGGCGATTTTTTCAATTTTTATTTTTATTTTGGGGTAGCAGGAAAATTTTTGAAGTGATGGTACAATTGGATTCCTATTTTGGAGTCGATTCACGGTTATGGTTTATGGTTTAGTGTTTAGGGTTCACGACATAGGGTTTAGCATTTAGGGTTTAGTATTTAAGGTTTAGGGCTTAGAGTTTAGGGTTTAAGGTTTACGGTCTAGGGTTTAGGGTTTAGGTTTTATTGTTTAGTGTTTGGGGTCTAGGGTTTAGGGTTTAGGGTTTAGGGTTTAGGGTTTGGTGTTGGGGTTTAGAGTTTAAGGTTTAAGGTTTAGGGTGTTAAGGTTTACAGTTTAGGGTTTTATATTTTAGAGTTTAGGGTTTAGGGTTTTAGGGTTTAGGGTTTAGGGTTTTAAGGTTTAGGGTTTCGGGTTTTAGGGTTTAGGGTTTAGGGTCCATCAAACTTTAAACATTATAGGAAAATTAAGAGGGCATAACTTCTTCGTTTTGAACTCCGATTTTGGTGATTTTTTTGGAGTCGATTCAGGGTTATGGTTTAAGGTTTAGTGTTTATGGTTCACGGCATAGGGTTTAGCATTTAGGGTTTAGGGTTTAAGGTTTAGGGCTTAGATTTTAGGGTTTAAGGTTTACGGTCTAGGGTTTAGGGCTTATTGTTTAGTGTTTAGGGTTTAGGGTTTAGGGTTTAGGGTTTGGGGATAGGGTTTAGGGTTTAGGGTGTCAAGGTTTACAGTTTAGGGTTTTATAATTTAGGGTTTTGGGTTTTGGGTTTTAGGGTTTAGGGTTTAGGGTTTTAGGGTTTTGAGTTTAGGGTTTAGGGTCCGTAAAACTTTAAAGATTATAGGAAAATTAAGAGGGCACAACTTTTTCATTTGAACTCCGATTTGGGCGATTTTTATTTTTATTTTTGGGTACCAGAAAATTTCTGAAGCGATGGTATGATTGGATTCTGGTTTTGGAGTTGATTCAAGGTTATGGGTTAAGGTTTAGCTTTTAGGGTTTTATGTTTAGGGATTAAGGTTTAAGGTTTACGGTTTAGGGTGTACGATTTTAGGGTTTAGTGTTTAGGGTTTAGCATTTAGGGTTTAGGGTTTAAGGTTTAGGGTTTAGAGTTTAGGGTTTAGAGTTTAGGGTTTAAGGTTTAGGGTTTAAGTTTTTGGGTTTAGGGTTTAGGGTTTAGGGTTTAGGGTTTAAGGTTTAGGGTTTTGGATTAGGGTTTACGGTTTAGGGTTTTCTATTTTGGGTTTAGGGTTTAGAGTTTTACAGTTTAGGATTTAGGGTTTAGGGTTTAGGGTTTAGGGTTTATGGTTTAGGGTTTAGGGTTAGGGTTTACGGTTTAGGGTTTTCTGTTTTGGGGTTTAGGGTTTAGAGTTTTAGTGTTTAGTGTTTAGGGTTTAGGGTTTAGGGTTTAGGGTTTAGGGTTTAGGGTTTAGGGTTTAGGGTTAGGGTTAGGGTTAGGTTTTAGGGTTTAGGGTTTAGGGTTTAGGGTTTTAGGGTTGAGGGTTTAGGGTTTAAGGTTTAGGGTTTAGGGTCCGTCAAACTTTAAAAATTATAAGAAAATGAAGAGGCCATAACTTCTTCATTTGGACTCCGATTTGGACGATTTTTTTTTATATTGGGGTAGTAGAAGATTTCTGAAGCGATTGGTGTGATTTATTTCTAGTTTTGGAGTCGGTTCGAGGTTATGGTTTATGGTTTTGTTTTTAAGGATTTAGGTTTAGGGCTTAAGGTTTAAGGTTAGCAGTTTAGGGTTTACAGTTTTAGGGTTTAGTGTTTAGGGTTCGCAGTATAGGATTTAGAATTTTGGATTTAGGGTTTAAGGTTTAGGGTTTAAAGTTTAGGGTTTAAGGTTTATGTTTTACCGTTTGGGGTTTACGATTTTAGGGTTTAGTGTTTAGGGTTCAGGGCATATGGTTTAGCATTTAGTGTTTAGGTTTTAAGGTTTAGGGTTTAGAGTTTAGGGTTTAAGGTTTACGGTCTGGGGTTTAGGGTTTAGGGTTTATTTTGTAGTGTTTAGGGTCTAGGGTTTAGAGTTAGGGTTTAGGGTGGTATGGTTTAGGGCTTAGGGTTTTATGTTCTAGGGCTTAAAGTTTAGGGTTTTAGGGTTTACAATTTTAGGGTTTAGGGTTTAGGGTTTAGGGTTTAGGATTTTGGGTTTATTGTTTAGTGTTTACGGTCTAGGGTTTAGGGATTAGGGTTTAGGGTTTAGGGTTTAGGGTGTTAAGGTTTAGGGTTTAGAGTTTTAGGGTTTGGAGTTTTAGGGTTTAGGGTTTTGGGGTTTAGAGTTAGGGTTTAGGGTTTAGGGTTTAGGTTTTTGGGTTTAGGGTCTAGGGTTTCGAGTTTAGGGTTTAGGGTTAGGGTTTAGTGTTTCGGGTTTAGGGTTTAGGGATTAGGGTATTGAGTTTAGGGTTTAGGGTTTAGGGTCCATCAAACTTTAAGGATTATAGGAAAATGAATAGGGCATAACTTCTTCGTTTGAACTCCGATTTTGCTGATTTTTTTATTTTATTTCGGGGTAGCAATAAATTTTTGAAGCGATGGTACGATTTGTTTTCGAATTTGGAGTCGGTTTGGGGTTATGGTTTATTGTTTTGTTTTTAAGGTTTTAGGTTTAGGGCTTAAGGTTTAAGGTTTACAATTTAGGGTTTACGTTTTTAGGGTTTAGTGTTTAGGGTTCACGGTATAGGATTTAGCATTTTGGACTTAGGGTTTAAGGTTTAGGGTTTAAAGTTTAGGGTTTAAGGTTTAGGGTCATGGGTTTAGGGTTTAGGGTTTATTATTTAGTGTTTAGGGTCTAGGGTTTAGGGTTTAAAGTTTAGGGATTAGGGTGTAGAGTTTAGGGTTTATGGTTTAGGGCTTAGGGTTTAGGGTTTAGGGTTTGGATTTAGGGTTTAGGGTTGTGCGTTTTGTGTTTAGGGTCCGATTTCGACGAGTTTTTATTTTTTATTTTATTTTGGGGTAGCAGAAAATTTCTGAAGCGATGGGATGATTGGATTCCAGTTTTGGAATCGATTCGAGGTTATGGTTTGAGGTTTAGTTTTTAGGGTTTTAGGTTTAGGGTTTAGGGTTTAAGATTACAGTTTAGGGTTTACGGTTTTAGGGTTTAGTGTTTAGGGTTCACAGTATAAGGTTTAGCATTTAGGGTTTAAGGTTTAGGGTCGAGGGTTTAGGTTTTAGGGTTTATTGTTTAGTGTTTAGGGTATAGGGTTTAGGGTTTAGGGTTTAGAGTTTTGTGTTTAGGGTTGGGGTTTAAGGTTTAGGGTTTAGGGATTAGGGTTTAGGGTTAAAGGTTTAGGTTTCGAGGTTTTGGGTTTAGGGTTTACGGTTTAGGGTTTAGAGTCCGTCAAACTTTAAAGATTATAAGAAAATGAAGAAGGCATAACTTCTTCATTTGGACTCCGATATGGACGATTTTTTTTTTTTTTTTATTTCGGGGTAGTAAAAGATTTCTAAATCGATGGTATGATTTGTTTTCGGTTTTGGAGTCGGTTCGGGGTTATGGTTTATGGTTTTGTTTTTAAGGTTTTAAGTTTACGGCCTTAGGTTTAAGGTTTACAGTTTTGGGTTTACGGTTTTAGGGTTTAGTGTTTAGGGTTCGCAGTATGGGATTTAGGCTTTTGGGTTTAGGGTTTAGAGTTTAGGGGTTATGGTTTAAGGTTTACCATTTGGGGTTTATGATTTTGGGGTGTAGTGTTTAGGGTTTAGGGCATAGGGTTTAGCATTTAGGGTTTAGGGTTTAAGGTTTAGGGTCTGGGGTTTAGGGTTTAGGGTTGTTTAGTGTTTAGGGTCTAGGGTTTAGGGTTAGTGTTTAGGGTCTAGGGTTTAGGGTTAGTGTTTAGGGTTTAGGGTTTAGGGTGGTATGGTTTAGGGCTTTGGGTTTTATGTTTTAGGGCTTATGGTTTAGGGATTTAAGGTTTAGAGTTTTAGGGTTTAGGGTTTAGGGTTTAGGGTTTAGGATTTAGGGTTTATTGTTTAGTGTTTAGGGTTTAGGGGTTAGGGTTAGGGTTTAGAGATTAGGGTTTAGGGTTTAGGGTGTTAAGTTTTAGGGTTTAGAGTTTTAGGGTTTAGAGTTTTAGGGTTTAAGGTTTAGGGTTTTAGGGTTTAGGGTTTAAGGTTTAGGGTTTAGGGTTAGGGTTTAGGTTTTTGGGTTTGAGGTCTAGGGTTTTGGATTTGGGGTTTAGGATTAGGGTTTAGTGTTTGGGGTTTAGGGTTTAGGGTTTAGGGTTTAGGGTTTAGGGTTTAGGGTTTAGGGTATTGGGTTTAGTGTTTAGGGTTAGGGTTTAGGGTTTAGGGTTTAGGGTTTGGGTTTAGGGTTTAGGGGTTTGGGGTTTAGGGTTTAGGGTTTATGGTTTATGGTTTAGGTTTTAGGGTTTATGGTTTTGCGTTTTGGGGTTTAGAGTTTAGGGTTTAGGGTTTGGGGTTTAGGATTTAGGGTTAAGGTTTAGGGTTTAGTGAAATTAGGAATAGCTTACCAAGAGGGGGGGTTAATTGGCTTTTAAAACTTTCTTTTAACTTCTTTTAAGAATCCTTAACTTCTTTAAAATACTTGTTTGTTTAATTTCACCAATCACACAACAACTTAATTAAACAATCAATTAAACAATATCTTCAAGCCAAACAATCAATTTATTTTCCAAGTACAAGTTAAACAACAAACAACCAAACCAAGATATAAAGTATTCAGCACTTTGGTAATATAACAACTCAAGACGGTTGTTTGTTTATATTTACCAAATTTGAACCAAGCCCTGTAGTGAATGAAAATTTATGCTTGCTGATGGAAAGCCCTATATAGATGAATCAAATTACTCTTTCCAAATATTTAGAACTCAAATAAACTCTTAGTAAATTTATCTTTGGGATGTTAACCAAGTAACGTACTCCCGTAAGGTTTCCGCAAGATATGGTGTAACCAATGTACTCCCTTTCGGTTTCCGCAACCCAAACCAAAATTAAACCTTAAGTTTGTTTGATTTTCAAATATATGTAGTTTATATGATTTTCAAATTAAAAACCATCCACACAATTTAAATATGCTGAAAATAAAGAGTAAGGGAAGGAGAGAATGAGATGGAGATTTTTACGAGGTTCGGCTTATACCCAGCCTACGTCCTCGCCTTTGGCAAACCACCAAAGGATTCACTAATTCAGTTCCGTTGACGGGTGGAACAATACCGATTACAACACTCCTTGGTTAAGACTAGAGCCTGCCTTCTCCAAACGATATTCCCTCGTTCGGTCACTCCTTACATAGGCTAGAGTCCGCCTCTCTAAGCAATGTCCCCTTGCTTAGCCAACGATCCAAACCACCCTTGGAACGTCAAAGAACTATAAGAAACACAAGATAAGATTTGCATACAAGTATACTCTCTCAAAGAGCAAGTTAGTACAATTTCAGCACTATATACTTTGAATGTAAAATACCAATATGAAATACAATGAAGTTCAAGTGTAGAATTCACCAATATCCTTCTTAGAAGAGGATTAGAAGTAGGATTTCAAAGGAGGAAGAATTAGCACTTCAGAATTTCTCAGCAAAATAGATTTGCAATGAGTGAGCAAGAGAGCTTTTGGAAGAATAAGAGTGCTTTCAGCTTTACAAGCATATTTTTCAATTCTTGGATATGTTTTGATTTGCAAAACCATGTATTTATAGGCTTTCAAACTTGTTTCCATGTTGTAAAAGTTTCCTTTGAGAGTTTCCCAAAATTTTAGAAAGTTTGGAGCTCAAACGGCTATATTTTAAAATATTAGAATTTGAAAAATTTTCCCGTTGAATAGAGTTCAGTTGATTGAAGCGTCAAGTTCAGTCGACTGAACTGCTACTGCCTGCTATATATTCAGTCCAAAAAATCTTCAGTCGACTGAACTTAATCTTCAGTCATTTGAAGTCTTCTGTTTAGTCATCTGAAGTCCCTCCGTGAACAGTGTTCAGCTGACTGATAGTAGTGATACCACTTTAGTGTTTTAGCCATAACTTTTTATATATAACTTCCAATTAGGTGTTCTTGGTGTCAAAAGAAAGCTAAGAGAAAATCCTAAAACTTTCATGTTCATCACTTTTTAAAATAATGAAGTTTTGATAGTGAAAAATGCACCTGAATACGGATGTATCAAAATTGACAGCAAACGGAAAAACCTTTTTTTGGTGCTTTTTATTTCAAATATGATTCTAACCCTTTTAAAATAATTTTTGACTTTATAAAATTATTTTACAGATATTTTAAAAGGTATTTAGGTCCAAGAAGTTAACCTAAGAGCTTCAAAATATTGCAAACGATATTTTAAACATTTAAAGTACTTATATGAAAAATTCTAAAACTCTTCTTATTCTAGGTTCTTGAGTCTTCATGTTTTGTTTCTTCAAGCTTCAAGCTTTCATATTATTTGAGCTTTCTCACTTTGCTTTTCTTTGGCTCTTTGGATTTTAATATTAAACCTTGGCTTTCAACAACTCATTCATGTCTTCATATTCTTCAAGGTTTAATATATCATCTTCAAATCCATGCTTGGACTCTTTTAAGCTTCATTTGATCCTCTTGAGCACTTAGACCTTGCTTTCATCATATTTGATCCTTGTGGGCACTTTAACCTTACTTTCTCATATATGAGCCCTGAAACAACATTACTCACACAAATATGTTAAATTCCACTTGTTTGTTAGCATCAAAACAAGATAAAAAGATTTTAAGCCTTATAAGGCCAACATTTAGGGTTTAGGGTTTAGGGTTTATGGACCATCAAGCTTTAAGGATTATTGAAAAATGAAGAGGACATAACTTCTTCGTTTGAACTCTGATTCGGCTGATTTTTTTTTATTTTGGGGTTGTAGAAAATTTTTGAAGCGATGGTACGTTTTGTTTCCGATTTTGGATTCGGTTTGGGGTTATGGTTTATGGGTTTTTTTTTTTATGTTTTTAGGTTTAGGGCTTAAGGTTTAAGGTTTACGGTTTAAGGACGGTTTACGTTTTTAGGGTTTAATGTCTAGGGTTCACAGTATAGGATTTAGCATTTTGGGCTTAGGGGTTAAGGTTTAGGGTTTAGAGTTTATGGTTTAAGGTTTAGGGTCATGGGTTTAGGGTTTAAGGTTTCTTGTTTAGTGTTTAGGGTCTAGGGTTTAGTGTTTAGGGTTTAGGGTTTAAAGTTTAGGGATTAGTGTACAGGGTTTAGGGTTTTGGGTTTAGTGTTTAGGGTCCGATTTGGGCGATTTTTTATTTTTTATTTAATTTTGGGATAACAAAAAATTTGGGAAGCAATGGGATGATTGGATTCCGGTTATGGAATCGATTTGAGGTTATGGTTTAAGGTTTAGTTTTTTGGATTTTAGGTTTAGGGTTTAGGGTTTAAGTTTTACGGTTTAGGGTTTACGGTTTTAGGGTTTAGTGTTTAGGGTTCATAGTATAAGGTTTAGCATTTAAGGTTAAAGGTTTAGGGTTTAAGGTTTACGGTAGAGGGTTTAGGGTTTAGGGTTTATTGTTTAGTTTTTAGGGTCTAGGGTTTAGGGTTTAGGGTTTAGGGTTTAAGGTTTCGAGATTAGGTTTTAGGGTTTGGGGTTTAGGGTTTAGGGTTTAGGGTTTAGGGTCCGTCAAACTTTAAAGATTATAGGAAAATGATGTGGGCATAGCTTCTTCGTTTGAACTCTGATTTGGACAATTTTTTTATTTTATTTTGGGGTTGCGGAAGATTTCTGAAGTGATGATGTGATTGGGTTTCAGTTTTGGAGTCAGTTCGGGGTTATGGTTTAAGGTTTAGTTTTTAAGGTTTAAGGTTTACAGTTTAAGGTTTAAGGTTTATAGTGTAGGGTTTATGGCTTTGGGGTTTTGGGTTTACGACTTAGGGTTTGGGGTTTAGGGTTTAGGGTTTAGGGTTTAGGTTTTAGGTTTTAGGGTTAGGGTTTTGGGTTTAGGGTTTAGGATTTTGGGTTTAGAGTTTAGGGTTTAGGGTTTAGGGTTTGGGGTTTAGGGTCTAGCATTTAGGGTTTAGGGTTTAGGGTTTAGGGTTTGGGGTTTAGGGTTTACGGTTAGGGTTTAGGGTTTAGGATTTTCTATTTTTAGGGTTTAGGGTTTAGCATTTAGGATTTATGGTTTAGCGTTTATGGTTTAAGGTTTAGGGGTTAGGGTTTAGGGTTTAGTGTTCGTCAAACTTAAAAGATTATATTAAAATGAAAAGGGCCTAACTTCTTTGTTTGAACTCCGATTTGGGTGATTTTTTTTATTTTTAGTTTGGGGTAGCAAAAATTTTTTGAAGCGATGACACGATTTGTTTCCGGTTTTGGAGTTGGTTCGGGTTTATGGTTTATGGTTTTGTTTTTAAGGTTTTAGGTTTAGGGTTTAAGGTTTAGGGCTTATGGTTTAAGGTTTACAGTTTAGGTTTAAGGTTTACAGTTTAGGGTTTACAGTTTTAGGGTTTTGTGTTTAGGGTTCACGATATAGGATTTAGCATTTTGGGTTTAGGGTTTAAGGTTTAGGATTTAAAGTTTAGGGTTTAGGGTTTAGGGTCTAGGGTTTAGGGTTTAGGGTTTATTGTTTAGTGTTTAGGGTATGGGGTTTAGGGTTTAGGGTTTAGGGATTAGGGTGTAGGGTTTTGGGTTTAGGGTTTAGGGTCTGTCAAACTTTAAAGATTATAGGAAAATGAAGAGGGCATAACTTCTTCGTTTGAATTCCAATTTGGGTGATTTTTTCTTGTTTTGGGGTAGTAGAAAATTTCTGAAGCGATGGGACGATTGGATTTTGGTTCTAGGATCCATTTGGGGTTATGGTTTAAGGTTTAGTTTTTGGGATTTTAGGTTTAGGGTTTATGGTTTAAGGTTTACGATTTAGGGTTTAGGGTTTAAGGTTAGGGTTTATGGTTTAGGGTTTAGGGTTTTCAACATTTAGGGTTTAGAGTTTAGTTTTTAGGGTTTAGGGTTTAGGGTTTACGGTTTAGAGTTTAAGGTTTAGGGTTTAGGGTCCGTCAAACTTTAAAGATTATAGGAAAATGAAGAGGGCATAACTTTTTCGTTTGAACTCCGATTTAGCTGATTTTTTCTTATTTTGGGGTAATAGAAAAATTCTGAAGCGTTGGTACGATTTGTTTCCAATTTTAGAGTTTGTTTGGGGTTATGGTTTATGGTTTTGAAAAGTAAGTTGTAGTCCCAAGATGGGGGTGAATTGGATTATAAAAATTTCTTTTAATTCCTTTTAAGAATCCTTAACCCTCTTTTATTTCTTTAAACTAATTCTTGACTTGTTTGTTTAATTCTTTAATCGCTCAAGAACTTTGTTCTTTTAATTCAATCAATCAACACAACTATGTAAACAACCAAGCAACCAAACCAATCATTCAAGTAACCAAGCGAATCATCTACAATTTGAAAAACAAACAACCAAATGATTTGCCAAGCACAAGTTACCCACAACACAATTTAGATTGATGCAAATTTGCAAGATTCAATACTCTTTGAAATATAAATACAAACTACTCAATATCAAAATTTAAACCATTCAATCATAATATAGCTTTTGTTGTCAGCCTTAGATATAAATTTGAATTAAGCGCTGTAGTGAATGATATATTGTGTTTGCTAATGTGAAGCCTTGTATTAATTGATTTGCTTATTATGATACGTAATATAAAATCCAACACAATATTCACACTCTTACCAATATTCAAAATTCAAATAAACTCTCAGTTAATTTATCTTTGGGATGTTTAACCAAGTAATGTACTCCCGTATGGTTTCCGTAAGATATGGTTTAACCAACATACTCCCTTTCGATTTCCGCAACCCAAATAAAAATTAAACTTTAAGTGTACTTGATTACCAAATATACGTACTATATATGATTTTCAATTTAAACCATCCACGCAATTTAAATATATACTAAAAATAAGTAGTAGTGAAAGAAAGAGTAAGAAAAAGATTTTTACGAGGTTCGATTTATACCCAACCTACATCCTCACCTTTGGAAAACTACAAAAGGATTCACTAAACCTGTTCCTTTGACGAGCAGAAAAATACCTTTACAACACTCCTTGGTTAAGGCTAGAGCCCGACATCTCCAAACGATATTCCCTCGTCCGGTCACTCCTTAACTAGGCTAGAGCCCGCCTCTCTAAACAATATCCCCTTGCTTAGCCAACCATCCAAACAATCCTTAGAATCGTCAATCTACAAGATGCAAATCAAATAGATGTACAAAGAATGCTCAGACAAAGAGCTTATTAGTACAAGTTAAATCTATATACTTCAATCAAATTCACAATATGGGAATATGATGCTCAAGAAGATATCACCATAAGCCTTCTTTCTAGGTTGAAAGAATTGAGAGTAGAATCATAATTTTCTTGATAAATTCACAGAAAATCTCAGTAGTGAAACTTGGAAATTGATTGTACAAGAGAGCTTTGAGAGAATTGGGAGATTTGAGAGCAAGAAAACTTGTTTGCTATATTTTCTTGGTGTATTTAATCCTTAGCCTTGGGGGGTTATTTATAAATGATAAATCAACTCTATTTCGTGTTCCCCAAGTGGCTTAGAGTGTTCCCAAGTTTATAGAAAGTTTGGAGTATAAGAAATATAAATTTGATTTTAAAAAATTTTTAAAAAAATTACCGTTAACAGTGTTCTGACGTTTGAACTTTCAAGTTCAGTCATCTGAGGTGGTTCTTCCTCTTTAGAAAACCTTCAGAAAAATCTTCAGGTGACTACACTTAATCTTCATTCATCTAAAGATATTTTTCAGATGACCGAGGTTAAGGGTCAGATGGCCGAAGTGTCCGGTTCAGTCTTCTGATGTTCTGTCGTGAACAGTATTTAGTTCGTTGACGGCTTTGATCCTGCTTCGGTATTTGAGTCGTAACGTTTTCTATACAACTCCAAATTAGGTGTTCTTGGTGTCAAAAGAAAGCTAAGAGAAATTTATACAACTTTCATGTTAAACACTTTTTAAAATAAGGAGTTTCTAATAGAGAAAATTGCACCTCAATGCGGATGTATGAAAAATTACAGCAATTGGGAAATCCTCTTTTTGGTGTTTTTCATTCCAAAAGTGAATCTAACCTTTTTGAAACAATTTTTGACCTTATAAAAATATTTTCCAAGTATTTTAAAAGGTATTTAGGTCCAAGAAATTAACCTAAGAGTTTCATGCATCCATATTGAAATTCTTTGAAGTACTTATATGACATTTCCCATAGACTCTTTCAAATTTTCAATTTTTGAATTCCTTGGGGTCTTTATGCTTGCTTCATCTTTCTTTGAGCTTTCCACGTTGATCACTTGGACTTTCATTCTTGAATCTTTTTCTTCAATGCTGTCATGATCTTCAAGTTTTAATCCATGCCTCAAGCTTTGATATAATCATCCTTCTTTGAAGTACAATTTTTCATGAATTCTTTAACCTTGCATTCATCATTGAGTCCTAAAAATAAATCACTTAACCAAAGCTTGTTAAGTTCTACTTGTTTGTTAGCATCAAAACAAGATTTTAAGCCTTGTAAGCTCAACAATCTCCCTCTTTTTGATGATGAAAAATAAGAAGCAAAAATTGGAGCGAGCCTTAAAAGGACTCCCCCTTTCAATAAGCATCATCTTAATAATATTCGCAAGATCAATATTGAAATTGGAATAGCTTCCCAAGATGGGGGGGGGGGGGTGTGTGGGGGTGAATTGGGTTATTTAAATATTTTATTACCCTTATTCTTTGTTCTTTTGAGTCGTAACACTAATCAAAACTTAAACACAATCATAATCAAAACAATAAGATCAATCACTCAACCTTTGTAACAATAGCCCTCTATGAATGTGAAAATTTTCTGAACTTGTTATAAGCCCTGTATCACAATTATTCTTCTTCATAATGTTCAGCTTTTAAATAAACTTTCAGATTAATAAGTCAAGGATGATAAACCAACGTAGTCCCTTCTGGTTTCCGCAATCAATGCTTATCAATCCAAAACAAATTATCTTCTAGTTTATTTAACAACCAAACATTCAGAATTGAATTGTAAAGCAACCACATAGATTATATCTTTTTGCTGAAAAATAAAAAGTAGGGTAGAGAAAGAAGAACACAGGGTTTTTTATGAGGTTCAGCTTCAACCCAGCCTACGTCCTCGCCCTTGGCAAAACCACCAAAGGATTCATTATTACCATTCCTTTACCAGGCAGAACAAGACCAGTTTCAAACACTCCTTTGTTAAGGCTATAGCTCGCCTTCTCCAAACAATATCCCCTTGTTTGGTCCAACGATTCAGCACTCAAATCGTCAATTAACCTGTTACAAAGATATAAAACAAGATGTACAAGAACTTGCTCCTTAAAGAGCTGATTAGTACAAATTTAAACACTATGTACTTCAGTAAATTCAGAACATGAATTTCAGAATGAAGCTCTTAGAAACTTATCACCATAGGTATCTTGCAATGAAAGAATCAACAACTTGATGCATAAACTTAGTGAGAAACTCAGCAAAGCTTTTAGAGAATTTCATGAGTGATGAGAGCAATAACACACTTTTAGAATTTCAGTAGGTTTTGAGAGAGTATGAGAGATGAATTGATTTCTTGGTGTCTAAAAAAATTATCATTAAGGGTATTTATAGAGGTAGAAAGACTTCTTGCGTGTTCCCCAAGTGTACTTAGAGTTGTTTCCATGTTTTAAAAATATTTAAGCTTCAAATAATTTGAATTTCAAAAAAAATATCTGTTGGAAATTTGAAAACTGCCGCGAGCCAGATTGTGAAGTCCTGGCAGTCGTCTGTCAATATATTATAACTATAAAATTCATAGGTAGAGAGGTGGCAGTTGTCTGTCCCCTGATTGGCAGTCGTCTATCACCAGAAGAATTTAGTTTTAAAACAATTCAGTAAGGTGGCAGTCGTCTATCCATACGGTGACAGTCATCTGTCCATGAACAAATCAATATTTCAATATACATAGAAGGCTGACAGACGTCTGGCAGAACACTCACAAACGTCTCAACTTTCATTGGCAGTCGTCTGTCAAAACCTTGACAGTCGTCTGTCAGGCTTCTATCTTCAATTAAAGTACTTTAATTTTTCCAATCGTCTGCCAACTGAATTTTCCTCATTCCAACATATTTTTGAGTGCTCTCTTCTTTGCTCAATTACTCTTAGAATATGAACATTGTTTAACTTTGAAAAACTTGTTCCAAGTTTTATACTAAGGTTTCTAAGTCTCTTTGCCTAAAAAGCTTCAAAATGCAAAATTCATTTTTAAATACACTTAGAAGTACTTACAAAGACTTTGCCTTAAGCCGATTTGACACTTTCTTTGCTTTGAGTTCTTTCAATGCTACTCTTCAATCTTTTAGACTTCATATTGAGCTTTCATTTATGGATCTTTGGTATTCTCATGAGACTTTCCTTGTTCCGTAATCCTTGTAAGCTTTTAGGTGAGAGTTGAACAAATCATCTTTGCCTGTAATCATATCACTTGAAAATTCATTAAATAACTTTACTTTTTTATCATCAAAACCAAGAGTTTGTAAGCCTAACTAGGCCAACAATCTCCCCCTTTTTGATGATGACAAAGAATGAGCAAAGATATTAAAATTAAATTTAATCCTCCCCATGTCAATAATAATAGGTTTAAAAATAATCTCATTAAGACACATTAAAGTATAAGTTCAGAAGATTTGAAAGTAAGTTCCAAGAATAAGGCTATATATTTCCCTTCATAGAGCTCGTAGTACATCAGACTGAAAATACAAACCCATGTTCAAATTTGGAAATACAAACACATGTTCAAATTTTAAAAATGGAAATACATAAGCACATACATAAATAAAATACATACATAATTTCATTTACTTTGCTCACACAGCATACTCCCCCTTTTGACATCAACGAAAAGGCAAAATATAGCCAGAAACTAAGTATGTGGAGCATACAAAAACAACATCAAAAGTCTATGTCTCATAATTAGTGTCACTATCTGTAGCAATTCCTTTGCCTTTGGATTGCTGCGAGCCTTCTTCATCTTCTTCTTCTACTTCTTCTTCTTTTTCTTCTTCTTCTTCATTTTCGGTTACGTCTTCATCTTCTCCTTCTTCACTTGCAGCTTCTTCTTCATCATCATTTTCATTGCTTTTTTGATTTTGTGTGACATTGTGTTCTATTTTGGCAATGCAATTATCTAGCAAAGTGTATTTGTCATCAATGTTTGAGATCTTATCATGAAGAGAAGCAAACTTTTTCCGCATTTCAGAACTGAAGCTGGTATAATTCTGATAAAATGGAACAAACCAAGGTGGCATATCAGCTTCTTCAAGAGCTGGATTCCTTTCTTCTTGTGCAGGTCTTGCTAGTCTATTGCCCCTTAACATCCATCCCTCAAGTAACCATTCTTTTTAGTGTAGTAGTGGAGAAGACATGGTAATGGATTCGCTTTACTATTTTTGAAGATGGAGAGAGGACTTGAAAATGAGCGTAGATCAAGGAAAGAATGCGTCCATACGGAAGCCCAATTCTAGGAGATTCAAGCTTCATAACCATCCATTTTAGTATGATGGTAGCTAAGTCTAATTTCTTCCCTTTTAGTAAGCACCACATTATGAAACAATCGAAGAACGACACATGATCAAAGGATCCAGACCTCAGAATTATATTATATGCAATGATCTTGTGTAGGATTTGTGGCAAAAATTCTTGTGGTGAAAAACCTTGCTCCATAGTCCACTATTTCTCTACTAGAGTACACTCAAAGTTCCCATGTTTGATAAGAAGAATTTTTCGTAAAGAGTGTGGAGTAAGTGTTATCTTCTGGCCATAAATTTCAGTAGCAATCCCAACTTCTTTCTTTACCACGTTTGAATAAAAAATCTTAATCTGATCTGGGTAATACCCCTTAACTCGGTGAAGAATGAACCTATCCCATCCTATATTTTTGAACATTTCAAGAATTTTAGGAAAGTTTTCTTCAAAGAAGGTGACATCTAATACCCTACAGAACATTGGATCGATTGCCGAGATATGATTTTGATATAATGCTTTCACATGCAATGAAACCAGCCATTTTTCTATGTCGTCGTTGCTTGTAGGCTTTGAAGAAGATGAGGATGCTTTATCCTTTTTCCCTACAATTTTAGTACGAACCATTTTGATGAAGCTGAAATTTAGGAAACCCTAGGTGTGAATGGATTAGGGTTATGATGGATGGTCATTGGGAGGAGTTTAAGAGAGAAGGAACTTTGAAGAGAATGAAGAGGAGTTGATTTAGAGAAGGGGAGATGAATGGATAGACGTCTAGGGGGTTTTAAAATAGTGTTTTTATGTGAAATAAACATGACTCGTCGTGAGACAGTCGTCTGTCACTAAGTTGACAGTTGTCTGTCCACTGTCTTTTTACATAAAAAGTGGCCTGCCATTTTCCTGCCAACTATTTGGCAGTCGTCTGCCCTGAACACCTATACTTCTCTTTTAGTTAACTTCTCTTATATGTAACATGCCTAATTCCCATCGGATAAATACAAATTGGTTCTCAGCTAATGGTTTAGTAAATATATCAGCTAATTGATCATGTGTATTAACAAATTCAAGCACGATTTCTTTCTTATCTACATTATCTCTTAAGAAATGATGACATGTATCAATATGTTTAGTTCTTGAATGTGATACTGGATTCTTTGAAATATTTATTGCACTTGTATTATCACACTTTATGAGGATTGTTTGGTATTGAATTTTGAATTTCCTTAATTGTTGTTTCATGTATAAAGTTTGAGCACAACGGCTCCTAGGTGCTATGTATTCTACTTCAGCTGTAGATATTGCTACAAAATTTTGTTTCTTTGAGAACCAAGAAACTAGTGAGTGTTCTAGGAAGTGACAAGTCCCACTAGTGCGTTTTCTATCTATTTTGCATCCCGCATAATCCACATCTGAATAACTTATCATATCGAAATCAATTCCTTTTGGATACCATAATCCTAGATCTAGTGTGCCTATCAAATATCTAAGAATTCATTTAACTACGATCTGATGTGATTCCCTAGGAGCCGATTGGAACCTAGCACACATACACACACTAAACATGATACCCGGTCTTCTTGTTGTTAAATAAAGTAAGCTTCCTGTCATGCCTCGGTAATGCTTGGTATCTACTTGTTTCCCTTTTTCATCCTTGTTAAGACTAGTTGAGGTGCTCATGGGAGTTCTTATAGGTTTACTTTCTTCCATATCAAACTTCTTTAACATGTCTTTGATATACTTAGTTTGATTTATGAAAGTTTCATTTTTAAGTTGTTTGATTTGTAATCCTAGAAAGTAATTTAACTCACCCATCATGCTCATTTCAAATTCTCTTTGCATAGTTGTAGCTGTTGACCTTATAGGTCACGCCCTGGTTTTGATAATGAAAAATACTCTTGTATTTAATAAATATCTAGTTCATGTGCAGGTTCATATTAGCATATCATCAATGGCAAGTGAAAGCTCAAAGCTTGAAGACAAACTCATGCTCTCAATTGTAATAATTTTTAGTAAAATTTGTCTGTAATAGTAATTAGGGTATTCGGTTTGTAATAAGCACACACATCACATGCATGGTTTATTTTGTAAGCTCAAACCAGATTCAAATAAAAAATGACCTTAGAAAGATCTTAGGGTATTCGACTGACACCGGACTTTTTTAGTGTCTGCAAATTGGACCCCAAGTGCCCCTAGGACGCTCACACTTTCACATATATTTGTTAGGCACTTGAATAGGGCTTGTTTTCTTCAATACGGGACCGAAATGCACACACGATGCACTTTCGGTCGACCTGCCAAGCTAGTTCATTTTGGCCTGGTCGACTGAAACTCACTTAGGTCAAAGTTTGACGACCCGGTCGACTAGCAAAGGTAGTTCAAAAGGCCCTGGTCGACCGAAACCCTCCTGTGTCAACAATTGACCATCTGGTCGACCGAGAACTTTTGTTCACCAACCACCTGGTTGACCGAAGGGTCCTCAGGAGAATTCTCAACAGTCTAGTCGACCGAACCAGGCAGTTCAAAATGCTGTGGTCGACCGAAACTCAGAAAATTGGGAAATCGCCTTCTCTTGGTCGACCAAGACCTTAGTTCAATATTCCCCTGGTCGACCGAACCATTTGAGACTTGGTCGACCCAAACATTTTTGGTCGACCAGACCTCTCGGGTTGTCATCATTTTTATTGCGGGTTAAATATATTTAAACATGGTTAAATTGATTTAAATGTCATTAATCTTTTCTAACAATCCCTAATAGGTCCCCAAGGGTCAAAATTTTCAGTATGTCTATATATACTCTTTCATTTGGTGGATTAAGCATTGATTAGCAAAAAGATTAAGAAAATCTCTCTCAAGCAAAAATACTCCCTTTTGATTCCCATTTGCTTATACTCTTCCAAATACACTCTAGCTTACATTCAATACTCGTAAAATCATTTGTAAGTATTCTTGAGTGTTTAGATAGGAAGGTTTGCTCTCTCTTGGTTGTAAGATTGATCTATTTTTATTGAGAGCTGAACCAAAAGGATTCTTAGGGGACTTAGCCAATAAGTTCATCCTGAGAAGACTTTACTAGATCTTCTGAGATTGCATATTTGTTGCAATATCTTAAGAAGCTCATTTTTGCTTTTGGTTGCGAAATATTTTCAAAACCATTTACAAGTATCTATTGCTCTTTATTTTGAAAACCATTTGAGGAGATATTTGTGTTTGAGGTGAAACATCTTTGTTGCAATATTTATTCACTCAAATAATTTAGCTGAAAACAAAGATCCTATATATTTTGCAATCCAAAGCATATACATACTCCCATGATTGAGATATTCTATTAATTGATATTCTTAAGGCTTATTTGATATTCTGTGTGAACACATTTGATTAAAATACTTTAAGATACACAGATTGCTTGTTTGACACTCTCACGTACATACTACACTGATAGAAAATATATTTGAGAGTTGAAATATCTAGACCACACAGAGCTTGCATTTTAAATCATTTGTGGTGTTTGTGTTTGTGTGCATTTGTGGTACAAATCTGCTTTACGTGAAAGCACCCATATATTGTACCGTTTGATTATATATCTGAGATATTCCAGGTGTGGCCTGAGGGGGCGGTAATCCAGCCCGGTAAGGATTAGTAAAGGTTGAGGTCAGCCCTGTGATAATTTGACCTGGTTTGTATAGGTGCTGCTCCACCCGTTCAAGTGAGCAAGTTAGTGTGATAATCCTTGTGTTGGTTAGCCAAGGCGGGGACGTAGGCAGTTGGCCAAACCTCGATAACATATCTACGTGTCACCCTTTATTTACTACTTTCTGGTGCTTGTGCGATTAATTAAACTGCTTCTTTTAATTTCTGATATATTTACATTATTCGCATTAGATTAACTATAGGGTTGTGAACATACTGCTGTTAGGAGGAACACCTAGGGGTTAAATTTTAAAAATACCAAATCACCCCCCCCTCTTGGGATCACGGTAAAGCTAACAGTAGCAAATTCATTACACAAGTTTTCATGAGTTGCTCCAAATACAATATCATCAACATAAATTTGTACTATAAGCATATCATTATCTTTGGTTTTTATAAATAAAGTGCTATCTATCTTTCCTCTTGAAAAATTGTTTTGGAGTAGGAATTTTCTTAGTCTATCGTACCAAGCTCTAAGAGCTTGTTTTAATCCGTATAAGGCCTTAGTTAGCTTGAATACATGATTTGGATTTTTAGAGTCTTCAAAACCTGGAGATTGTTTAACGTAAACTTCTTCATTAATATAGCCATTTAGGAATGCACTTTTTACATTCATTTGGTATAATTTGAAGTCTTTATAAGCTGCATAGGCAAGAAGCATCCTTATTGCTTCCATCCTTACTATGGGAGCAAAGGTTTCTTCATAATTGATGCCTTCTTCTTGATTATAACCTTGTTCTACAAGCCTAACTTTATTTCTTACAACTACCCCTGTTTCATCCTTTTTATTTCTAAACACTCATTTAGTTCCTATGATTGACTTATCTTTGGGTTTAGGTATAAGTTCCCATACTTGACATCTTTCAAATTGATTTAGTTCCTCCTGCATAGTTATAATCCAAAATCATCTTTTAAGACTTCTTCTATATTCTTGGGTTCATCTTGAGACAAGAAAGCATAATGGTTACAAATTTTTTTTTTTTAATAAGGCTCTAGTGGTTATTCCTTTTGATGGTTCTCCAAGAATTTGGTCTTTTGGGTGACTTTTAGCATATCTCCATTCTTTAGGTAGTTCTAGATTTTAAATGGTGTTTTCTTTTGAAGCTTCATTATTATTTTCTTCTTTTATTTCAATATCTTCTTCCTTTTTGTGAAATATCTTTTTTTTCATCAATCTTAATTTTGTTGTCATGATCATTTGATTCATCAAATGTTTTGTGTATTGATTCAATAATTGTAAGAGTTCTTTTATTGTAAACCCTATAAGCTTTACTATTTGTTGAGTAACCTAAAAAGGTTCCTTCATCAAATTTTGCATCGAACTTTCCTAGATCATCTTTTGTATTAAGGATAAAGCATTTGCATCTGAATACATGAAAGTATGAAATATTGGGTTTTCTTCCTTTCCATAATTCATATGGTGTTTTGTCTATATTAGATCTTATGGATACTCTATTTATTATGTAACAAGCTGTATTCACAGCTTCTGCCCAAAAGTATTTAGGTAGACTATTTTCGTTTAACATAGTTCTTGCCATTTCTTGTGAGGTTCTATTTTTTCTTTCTACACCTCCATTTTGTTGTGGAGTTCTAGGTGCTGAAAAATTATGATTTCTTCCATGTTCATTACAGAATTTTTCAACATTTTTGTTTTTAAACTCCCCACCTTGATCACTTCTAAAGTTTGTTACATTATAGCCCTTTTCATTTTTTAATTTCTTACATAAAGTGATTAGCATGTCATGGGCTTCATCTTTGTTTGCTAAGAATAATGCCCAAGTGAATCTTGAATAATCATCCACTATTACAAAAGCATACTGTTTACATTCTAGGCTTAAGGTTCCAGTTGAACCAAATAAGTCAAGGTGCAGTAGTTCTAGGGGTCTTTTAGTAGATATATATTTTTTCTTTTTGAAACTTGTTTTAACTTGCTTTCCCTTTTGGCATGCATCACACATCTTGTCTTTTATGAATTTAATATTTGGTAATCCTTTTACAAGACTTTTCTTTGAAAATTTGGATAAAAGGTCCATGCTAGCATGACTTAATTTCCTATGCCATAGCCAACTTATTTCATTCATTGCTGCCAAACAAGTTACGTTTTGATTTACTAGATTCTCAAGGTTTATACAATAAACATTATTTATCCTATGGGCTATAAATAAGGTTTCATTGTTCTTAGGAATTTGGATAACATATTTTTATTTCTTAAAAGTTATTTCGAACCCTTTGTCGCTTAACTCGCTTATGCTTAAAAGGTTGTGTTTTAATCCTTCTACCAATAACACATTATCAATGGTAAGAGAAGGTTTTTTAACTATTTTGCCGATGCCAATAATTACAATGCCAAAGGTGACGTATCCCCCATCCTTTTGTTTTAATGTAGTGAACTTGGTCCTATCACCGGTCATGTGCCTTGAACATCCGCTGTCCAAGTACCATTTATCCGTTGATGGTGTAGTCCTAAAGCATACCTACAATGAGGGATTCATTGTGTTAGTCTTTGGAATCCAAATTTTTTTAACTTTTTTTGTGTTGTTTTTAGTTCCATTATTGACTTTCCATTCTCCTTGAACTTTAACATACTTTCTTTTTAGAGGGCAGTTGAACATAACATGACCTTTAGCTTTGCACATGTAGCAAGTGGTGTGTTCATATTTGTTGTTTGAAGAAGTACTAGCATAGTTCTTGGCTTCTTTGACAATGTATCCCACGTATAATTTTGTACTCTTTTTATTTGTTTTACCATTATAACCTATTCCTTATTTGTTTCCATGTAGTCTTTGCTATCCAATCATTTTTTTAAAATTTTCTTTTCCTGTGGTAAGTTATATATAATTTTCTCCTTATCCTCTACTGATTTCTTATGTTCATTTATCTCTAAATTCCTTTTATTCAAATCATCTACACGAGTTTTGCCTAACTCCTGAGTTATTTCATTTACTTCCTCTTCTAACTTTTTAATACAAGATCTTTTACCTTTTCAATAGTTTTGAAGGATTCAAGTTGCTTCATTAATTCTTTATTTTGATCTTTCAGAGTTATATTTCTCTTACAAATTTTTATGAATCTCTTATGTAAAGAAAACAACTCAGCCTGCAAATCCATATAGGAAGGCATGCTGTCACATGACTCATCACACGACTCATTGTAAGATTCTATAAAGGAAGTAGGAGTTTACCTCTTTATCATTAGCCATGAAGCATATATTTGCCATCTCTTGTCCACTTGATTCATTTTCCATCTTACTGGAGCTTGAATCATCCCACGTAGCCTTCATAGCTTCCTTATTTTTATTTTTGTCTTTCTTGAGCAACGGGCAGTCTAGTTTGATATGCCCTGGTTTCTTGTAGTGATAGCATATAAGAGGTTCATTCTTACCTTTATTTTCTTTTCTACTTATCTCTTCTTTTTCAGATTTCTTTTTGTTAAATTTTTTAGGAAACCTTTTATTTTTCCTATAGAACTTGCCTAGTCTCTTAGTGATGAATGCTAATTCATCTTGATCTAAGTCGCTTGATTCACTTTCCTCTTCACTCGTGCTGTTACTAGAGGCTTTTAATGCAATGGATATTTTATGTTTGGGTTCATGATTCCTTTCTTTTAGAGCCATCTCATATGTGAGTAGTGAATTAATGAGTTCATCTAAAGAGGTGTTCTTAAGGTTTCAACCTGTTGTGATGGCTGTAGCCTTTGGTTCCCATATGGAGGGAAGGCCTCTTAGAATTTTTCTAATCATTTCGTAGGTAGTATAAGTTTTTCCTAAGGCACTTAAGGAATTGATTATGTGGGTAAATCTGGTACATGCTTGATATTGTTTCATCTGAATTCATCTTGAATGCTTCGTATTCGCTTGTCAACATATCTATCCTATTGTCCCTAACATCTCTAGTTCCTTCATATGTCACTTCTAATTTGTCCCAGATTTCTTTAGCCGTCTTGCGGGCCATGACCCTATTAAATTCGTTAGCATCTAAGGCATAGTATAAAGCATTTATTACGCTTGAATTGAATTGAAGCATTTTATAATTTGAATTGGTCATGTCCTTTTTCTCTTTTGGAATATGTTTTCCATCTACTATTTTAGGGGGAATAAGGTCTCCATCCATAACTACCTCCAATGCTTTCCAATCCATGTGTTAGAGATATATTTGCATTCTCTTTTTCCAAAATTTATAATTATGTCCACAAAAAATTGGTGGACGGGTTGAGGATTGGCCTTCACCAAAGGGTGCTACTCCTATATTTTCCATTTGATCTTTTTATAGTTTCTTATTATGAATTACTATAACTAGGCTCTAATACCAATTGAAATTGGAGTAGCTTCCCAAGAGGGGGGGGGGGGTGAATTGGGTTTTTTAAAAATTTTATTCCCCTTATTCTTAGTTCTTTTTAGTTGTAATAGTAATCAAAACTTAAACACAATCACAATCAAAACAATAAGATCAATCACTCAACCTTTGTAACAATAGCCCTGTATGAATGTGAAAATTTGCTGAACTTGTTATAAGCCATGTATCACAATTATTCTTCTTCCTAATGTTCAACTTTTAAATAAACTTTCAGATTAATAAGACATGGATGATTGACCAACGTAGTCCCTTTCAGTTTCCGCAATCAATGCTGATCAATCCAAAACAAATTATCTACCGGTCTATTGAACAACCAAACATTCAAAATTGAATTTTAAAGCAACCATACAGATTATATCTTTTGCTAAAAAATAAAGAGTAGGGTAGAGAAAGAAGAACACAGGGTTTTTTATGATGTTCGGCTTCAACATAACTTACATCCTCGCCTTTGGCAAAACCACCAAAGGATTCACTATTACCATTCCTTTACTAGGCGGAATAAGACTAGTTACAAACACTCCTTGGGTAAGGCTAGAGCCCACCTTCTCCAAACAATATCCCCTTATTTGGTCCAACGATTTAGCACTCGAACCATCAGTTAACCTGTTAAAAAGATATAAAACAAGACGTACAAGAACCTACTCCTTAAAGAGTTGATTAGTACAAATTTAATCACTAAGTACTTCAGTAAATTCAGAACATGAATTTCAGAATGAAGCTCTTATAAACTTATCACCGTAGGTATCTTTCAATGAAAGAATCAACAACTTTATGCACAAACTTAGTGAGAAACTCAGCAAAGGTTTCAGAGAATTTCGTGAGTGATGAGAGCAATAGCACACTTTCATAATTTCAGTAGGCTTTGAGAGAGTGTGAGAGCTGAATTGATTTCTTGGTGTCTAAAAAAATGATCCTTGAGGGTATTTATATAGGTAAAAAGACTTCCTGCTTGTTCCCAAGTGTCATTTGAGTTGTTTCCAAGTTTTAAAAATATTTAAGCTTCAAATAATTTGAATTTCAAAAAATATATCTGTTGAAAATTTGAAAACTGCCGCGAGCCAGATGACTGTGAAGTCCTAGCAGTCGTCTGTCCATATATTATAAGTATAAAATTCATAGGCAGAGAGGAGGCAATCGTCTGTCCCCTGATTGGCAGTCGTTTGTCACTAAAAGAATTTAGTTTTAAAATAACTCAGTAGGGTGGCAGTCGTCTATCCATAAGGTGACAGTCTTCTTTCCATACAGTGACAGTTGTCTGTCCATGAACAAATCAATATTTCAATATACATAGAAGGTTGATAATCGTTGGGCAGAACACTCACAAGCGTCTCAATTTTTTACTGGTAGTCGTTTGTCAAAACCTTGACAATCTTCTTTCAGGCTTCTATATTCAGTTAAAGTACTCTAATTTTTCCAATCGTTTGTCCATAGACAGACAATCGTCTATCAACTGAATTTTCCTCATTCCAACATATTTTTGAGTTCTCTCTTCTTTGCTCAATTACTCTTGGAATATGAACTTTGATTAACTTTGAAAAACTTGTTCCAAGTTTTATACTAAGGTCTCTAAGTCTCTTTGCCTAAGGGGCTTCAAAATGAAAAATTCATATTTGAATACACTTAGAAGTACTTACAAAGACTTTGTCCTAAGCTGATTTGACACTTTCTTTGCTTCGAGTTCTTTCAATGCTGCTCTTCAATCTCTTAGACTTCTTATTGAGCTTTCATTTATGGATCTTTGGTATTCTCATGAGACTTTCCTTGTTCCGTAATCCTTGTGAGCTTTTAGGTGAGAATTGAACAAATCATCTTTGCTTGTAATCATATTACTTGAAAATTCATTAAATAACTTTACTTTGTTATCATCAAAACCAAGAGTTTGTAAGCCTAACTAGGCCAACAAATATTAATTTCAAAACCTCTTTTATAATCATGCTCATCAATTCATTTTACAATCATGCTCATCACTTTATTCAAGTTCAAGTTTATCAATCAACATCAAGTACTTCTCCTCCTTTTGATATATAATGTTCATGCTCAATTTTTGCAATCTCATGCTCAATTTTTTCTTAACACTTCTCCATCTTTTGACATCAATAAAAAGAGAAAAAAAAATGATCAAGTTCAAATAAAATCATATTTTGAGCATATCATCAAACATTGCATATCCAACATATGAACACACTCATTACCAATTGTTGATTTTATGATTCCAATTTAAAATTGAATTCATGGTATCAATTTAAAATTTTTATTAACTTTTGTATCAATTGAGAATTTGATTAATAGAGAAACAATCATAATATGAGCAATAAGTCATAACACTCCCCCTAAATTCAATACATTCAATTTTGTTACCAATTATGCTTATCATCCCGTGTTTCAAAACATTTATTCACATCATATATCAAATATCAATATCATGCCAATATTATCAATGTTATACGATGCTCATAGATATAATCATACTTGTCATGCTCAAAAATAGATTTAACATTTAGATTGTGATACGAAGTGAGTTTTTTTAAAATTGTGATACCAATTAAAATTTTTAAAATGTGATACCAAAAATATTCATGGATACCAAAGACTTTATAGATACCAAAGTCATTATCACATTATACATAGCTCATGGATACCAATATAACTATTATATCTTTCATAGCTCATAGATATCAATATAAAGAGCAGTAAGTTTATCCATGTGATTCATCAATAGCATGCATTGTTAAGAATTAATTTCATATCAGAATTCATGCTTATGCTAAAAAATCTCATGCTCAAATTTGCAACATAGTGAGCCATGAATTTTCAATACAAGTCAAGACAAGCAAAGTTATACACATGTAGCATTGACTCGTTTTGAGTTATGCTTCCAAGTGCAGAAGTGTCAAGTTGTATCAAGGATGAGTCCAGGATAGTATTCCACAGGGACCACTGAGTATCAAAGTATTTATGCAAGTTTAGTGAAATCCTGTTCCTGTCAAATGTAGGTTGAAAATATTTTTGATCTTTTTCGATTTTGAAAACAATAAACAAAGTGAGAGAAGCTTGGGTAAACTATCAAAATGAAACTGAAATTTTATCAATTTTCCAAAAATGTAAATCTAATAATGCAACCAAAACTAAACAAATTTTACCAAACACTCAGGTTACGGGTTCAACGTCTGTTTGCTTCCACCGTTTACTAATTTCTTAGGCCTTACTCCTCTTCTTGTTAATCCAATCAAGGCATCAATAAGATGAAATTTTATCACTAAAGATTGAGTAAATTGGCCACATCCAAATGGAACAAAATAAAAACTCTTATTACACATCAACCGAATTTTATGTAAAAATAAGTTGATTAAAATCCTAGATTAACTCAAAGTTTTGATGTGCCTAACGTCAACAACAAAACAAGAAGCAAGAGCTAGCGATTTATCAACGATTCCTTCAATTTTCGGTTGTAACCAAATAAAAGTTTAA